>NC_088296.1:2980996-3245318 GCF_032854445.1 Liolophura sinensis | reverse complement strand
CACGTAAAAACCGGAGATCATATATCGATGACTACCTCCCCTAGTCATTGCCCTGTGTCCAAATATTTTATATTTTACAAATATAAAATATATGTATATATTTAATATATTTGCAGCTTTTTCTTGGTCACTTGGTGCCAATCTTGTAGTGAACCGAACCTATATCAATTCGCAGAGAAACAGTTGGAATTTTACAACCGGGCACAATATCACCTTCCGCTTCGCGAAAGAAACTCAAGGTATGAAGTAAAATAAAGGCTACTGTATGCTTAAAAACGTTTGTCTTGGAAGAAAAACACAGTATTTCCCCATTAAGCAAATAGTGAACAATGTCTTTTCCATCTTTGTTAGGTTGTGTACTTTTTTTGTATTTGTGTGGTTAAAATTTCTGAATAATGTAGAAAGCGATTCATCACATTTAACGGAGAGCAGAGTTTGCAAAGAAGCAAACGCCTTTAGCTTTGTAATGGATTTCTGCAATTAAGATGTGGTGTATTTTGAAGTACTGAAACATCCAAATGACATCATATTCGCAGATGCCTTCGTCGTAGGCATTTACCGCGACTACAGCATAATTATGTCCAAACCCGACATGAAATGTACAAACGGGATCATCTACGTCATCGAGGGCCTCCTGAATTTCTCACCCTACACTGCTCGGGAGGTGTCCGAGAGGAAGCTAACCTCAGGTGAGTACAACGTAAAATTCACTTTCGCTTTCCCTTCTGGTTTTGCTCATTAACACAGCCTTAAGTTTTAAATGTAAATCTTAAATATAGAGAACACAAGAGTCTTACTGTATTTCACCTGAATTTTGGTATTTAATATGCCCGTTCAGTAACACATAAATACCTCATAATGATGTCAACACTAAAAAGCAAAGAAAACGCTAAACTAAAGTGTGTGCAGCAATATAGTTTGATTTATTTATTACAGAATTTTATAGAAGATTTTTCGACCTAATAAAATGCATTTAAAACATAGGATCTTTGATGGTGTGTTGGGACCCAGAGGATATCAGTAACGTCACAGCAATGTTAAAATAGTTCGTTTCCAGGTCCATTTGTTGAATGCATTCATAGCTATAAATAAAGATGCATTTAGGATGATGAAATATAGCAATATTTGTGTGTCAAGTGGCAAAAAGTGGCTGAAGTGACATCTCTGGTCTAATATAATCACAAAAGGCCACAGTAGAATCCAAAGTTTTAAATGTTAGGTCGAAAAATGTTCTAAAAATAAAATGAACTATTTTCGCGGTCAATATTTAATGGCCTTTCATCTGTACTTCATGCTGGTGTGTTCTTTGCCTTTAAGGTTTTCTAAAAAGAGGTAAATAGAACTTCAAAAATATCTTAAGAGACCGTATAATATGGACGAATCAATCAGGATCGAGCAAAATATCACTTCGAGTATGCTAAACACCAAACACGACGTCACGTGACCGGAATTATTTTCAAATTGTTCAGTGTTAATAACTTATGCTAAGGCGGGAAGTTGGTGGATTAACACGTTTTGATTGTCCTTGGGGCCTTGGTAGCACCACGCGATCGAGGACATGTGCTTTAATTTAACAGGAATTTCTTCTGTTCACCTCTCTATCAACTAAACTAGCAATTCTCCTGTAAGATCCGAAGACAGTTTCTTACCAGTGTTAACTTTTACAGTGTTACTAAAAAATTACACTAAAAATAATTGATTAATTTTAACAGAAGGTCTGCTGTCTGAGCGATCCTAGAATGCATTTCGTTGTTATAACGTAGCACTCGGTCATATTCAACATAATATCCTCTCTGTCTAATAGAATCTTATATTGAATTAATAGAATGTGTGCGTTCCATTTAACAGAACAATCTGCTGCAATAGCAGAATACATTCTAGCATCACTCAGACAACAGACTTTGGTGTATTTAAAAATACAAGAAAACAAGCAGTCCAAATTTAGTTGTGATCTTCAAAAGGAAGGAAACCCCAGACAAATAATGAGCATTAAAACTATTGGGAAATTTATGCCAGTTTTTGTGGAAACCACCTACTAATCCGAAACAACCTTTCCACGTCATGAAATTCCATTCACAGGTCAAAATTAGACAGGAAATTATCACAAATCTGCATGAAGAATTTTCTATGAATTTTTTTAACACCCAACACAGTGAAAATAAATATTTCACATTCCCTAATAATCACCAATGGAAATGCTTCATAACCGTGTACGGTGAGACCTAACATGGCCCCAGATTCTTCACCCGTTATATTTATTGGGTAATTTGATTGGCGTTCTACGCCGTACTCAGGAATATTTTTCAACCCTAATAAAACAAATATCTTCACATGCAGAACGAGATACTCAATAATCTAAACGTGTTGAAATAGAGTGTTCCATGACCCAAGTATTTTCAATCGTTCGTTCACTTACTAATAGGTTACAAGAATGCCTGTGTCCATCCCTCTTTGTCTTGTTTTTAGGAACATTTTTCACACATTGATAGTCCGCTCGTGGCAGCGTTACCTTGGCGACACAACTCAGCTCCACACAGTTCTGGCACCTGATGACACTGTGAACCGCAAACAGGGTTCTGCCGTAGAGCGCATGCTCAGTAGCAATCGGCATATAGAAGAGGTAAAAAAAAACAACCTATTTTTTGCTGTCTGATCATATATGACATAATGCTCAGGTTTTTTTTACACATGGTATTACATATATATCAGAGCTAGAACCCTCTGGCAGTATTCTCAACATGAATGAAGCTATTTACTGACCCGTAAACGTATAATAATATATAACATATCCTTACTGGTAGAAATAGACATATTCCTGATGAATATGTTAATCGAGGTGTTGAATATTCAGACATTTGTATCTTGCACCACACATCAACTTTGTATATAACACGTTATAGGTCATTAATCAGAAATATAACAGTTTGTGATATATTTGCACTTTTTTATACATTTATTCAGATGTTCAGGTCTAAAATTTGTTTATTTGATACAAGTCTCAGATGTGGAACACTTTGTACAAGAATTTTCCTCAACGGTTAGGTCTCTAGGTGGGGCTGGGTGGGTGGTGGAAGCTGGGTTCCCGGAGTACACCACCGAGCTTTCAGAATATTCCCTGTTGTGTAAGTAAACAATTTCTAAGAGCGACCGTGAACATAAATCAAAAAAAAACTGTAGCTTGGATCTGCTGGAGGGAGACACCATGGTGATAGGACGGAAATTTTGTTGATAGCGACCCTAAACTCCAGTATATGTCTGATTGCCAATCTTCAATTCACAGGTCACGTGGAGACACGTGTTACTTGGCGAGATATTGACACTGGAGGACTTGCTGACAAGGACGCGCGTGAACAATTTCACGCGCAATAACGTAACCTTTTCCCGGTCCGGTCATGGTGAGTGCGAAGCCTATAGGCCTATAAGTTGAAACAAGCATTAATCCAGTAAATTTTGGTAATGACCTTGACCTCGATCCGATTCCAAAAATGTTTTAAAGGATTCTTTACCAGGGGGAGATAAGACTAAAATCGTGTCTCCATAGTAGGCCTATTTTGTCCCTTTGCCTGTGGTGCAAAATTCGTACATTTAGTTTGCGCTCTCGGAGGCTTGTGGTGCAAGTGCCGCTCTCTACGTTCGCTTTACATCACTACTACCATTTGACCACTGGGGCCAGTGCGACGCACGTAGACTGAATCTCACCCACAATACCCTCCCACTGAACTATAATCAGAATTCATCAGTAAAATTGCTCCAGGTGTTGGTTAGAATTTATGAATACTTTAGATGAAGAGAATACAATTGTATCATGTATGATCAGAAACAACTGTTGAAACAGAGCGTTTTTGTCGTCTGACATCACTTGATCACCCTGAGCCCAACGACCTCGGCGTTGATCAAGATTTCTTTGAAAAATTTGCTAGCGGAGGCAGTTAGGGAGGAAGGCATGCGCTGTAAGGAGCATTGGGGCATTTTATATCAATGATTTGCAATCATATTTAAATTGAAGACGAAAGAATTGTTTTGTGTGAGTAACAGATAAGAGCTGTGAAAACAATAGTTGATTATCCCTCGAGAAACTTCTGCGTCTTAACTGTATCCTATTGTGTGTATTCCTTTTTGTTTTCTTAGATGTTTTTGTCACCTGTGGTCGAGTACGAGGTCGTATCGTGCGGAGTAATATCCTAACAACGCATGGTATAATTCATATCGTGGACAAAGTACTCGTCGCCACGGAGCCTTCCGAGACAACAAACACTCCCACAAAAGAAACCACAACAACAACGCTGAAAGCCCGCACGGGGAAGTCCATCAACGACACGAATGCTGGATCTAGTCGAGGCTTGCTGCTGGCAGTTTTGATTATTTCCCAGTGTTTTCTAATCCTGGTTAAGATTGTCTTGTAGGAAATCCGAATAACATTGGCGAAATCCACATGGCGTCCACGTGATAGCGGAGCGGAGGTAGTTGGTGCGCGCAGTACTGCATACGTCACATCCGCTCTCTTCCAATGTTAAGATCCGGTCCGCGAAAACCGGAATCTTCAAGAGAAAGTGTCGATTTTGTACAATTTTCAGATATGGCGTTACAAGGTAGAATGGCAAGTTAATTTACTTTGACGGTGTCTGTACACACAGGGAAATACAGAGGCTAGACTTTCAGAAGATAACGTTTTGTGATTTTCTTTGAAACTGTTGAAAGGATTTTGTCTGTGAACAACCTAAGGGACAACGTCAGTGTTTTCTACTTTGCTATGTGAGTTTCATACTTTGTGGTGTTTTTGAAAAGATTTTACTATTAACTGTTTGGTTACATATCTTGAAATGAAGTTAATTGAAGTTTTATACATTTTGCTAATGTTTATAGTTAATAATTTCGGCGATTCTAGGTAGCCTTATGTATGGAAATGTAATTTATGAAGTTTTCAAAAGAAAAATCGTCTATATATATATATATATATATATATATATATATATATATATATATATATATATATATAATATTTCACTTATACGACGGCGGCCAGCATTATTGTGGGAGGAAACTGACAGAACTCGGAGGAAACTCACGACCATCCGCAGGCTGCTGTCAGACCTTTCCACGTACAGCCGGAGAGTAAGCCAGCAGGAGCTGGATTTGAATTCACAGCGACCCCATTGGTGAAAGGCTCCTGGGTCTTTACACCGAGCTGGCACGCTAACCACGTCGGCCAGGGAGGCCCACAAGCTGAGTTTTTATTGACTCAATGACTGCTTAGTGTTTGGTAGTCTTTTTTTTCAAATTTATTTATTCTTTATTTTTGAGAATATTTTTAACCTTATTGCCATATTACCAAAGTGCTACAAAAGTCAACGATATGTATGCGTAATGAGTTTTCCCTAGATGTGGTAACACTTTCGCTTGATGTGGTAACACTTTCGCTAGATATGGTAACACTTCATGACTAAGTGGGACGGATTATAATGATCAAATTTCGAAGTCATTTGGAAAGTTGACGTCATAATGTGTATTTTATTTGAAACGAATTTAAAAAGGCAAAATTTCACTTGTTATTGCCAAATACTGTTGTTGGTTCTCATCGTTGTTGATTGTTGAATTTGTTTTGTATTGGGGACACGAGCGTATGTATTATTCCATGCACGTACAACTATATTTCTGATAAACATATTGTTTTCCATCTATCTTATCCTACGAAAATAGTAAGTTATAATTGCGATATTTAATCCTGGCATTTTCTCTGAATGTGCCTTGACCAATCGGAGCTCAGGACCGATGAAGAACGCGTCACTACAGCGAGCCGGCAATTAATCGAGTAGTTCATACAAAATGTCGTTCGAGAACGCATATTTATAGGTCAAGGATAAATAGGAAATAGCAGAAATTTGAACAGCTGTTACTGGTATAAATGCACGGGTCATATAGGTCTGTATTGTCGTTTACAACAAATCACAAGGACTGAATTGCACGAGCCACGCCAATGGGTAAAAACGGCGGCCAAAGCCGAACAAATGATTGCATAACTAACGTCAGCGGTTAGAAATTCAAAAATTAAAATGACTCATGTTTATAGGTATATTTTGTGTCTTCAACTATTTTTAGGTGTTCCCCCAAATCTTTCTACTTGTCATATTTACTGTTCTGCATATGCACGCTTTTACAGAAATGTATATGCCATTTACTTATGTCTATCAAACACGAAGCCTTCTGACATACTGATAGGGATTAATGGTTTTTTGGGGTCAAAGTTTGTCAGGACTGTGCACAAGGTAGACGAGAAAGTATTGGATATTTTGTGCTAATGGGATCGTTGTTTAAGCAATGTACGAGTCTCCAAAAAGTGAGGACTCGTGTTATGATTGTTGCTTTTGTTGCGAAGAAGGAACTGTTTACCAGTTAGCGCTATGAAACAATGCATATTCAAGAGTAAAATCTTAAAATTGTTGCGTTTTGGACACTTTTAAATAGATCGTATCTACGGATATATGTTAACCGTTTGAAGTTAAATAATTGTGGACAAATTTTTATCTAATTGTATATAGATAATAACACCTACATGTATTTTGCATTTTAATTAAGAAAGAAAAAAAAAACGTTAACGTAATCAGAAAAGTGCGCAGAAATACAACGCCTATGACATTTTTAATGAACGCGCCTTAAAAATAACCACGCTTGTTTTAATGCAGAACGATAAGAGTTGTATAAATGCTGATTTTGAGGAAGAGCTGTGGAATCTGTTCTTATACAGAATTGTACAGTCTGACTAATACGATATGTGGAACAGTTTGTACGTTTGTATGTTTGTACTTTTATATGTAAACAAAGACTGAAACATACGTATTAATAAAATCCTTTAATTTCAACTTCCTTTTTATTTTCGTGTTTTAAGTGCATCATGAGAATCTATACGATGACCTGTTGGTTGCACAGTTATAAAGCAGTTTAAAATTCATTATTTCGAGTTTCCTCTCACCATAATGCTGGCCGCCGTCGTGGAAGCGAAATATTTTTGAGTACGGCGTAAAGCACGAATCTAATAAATCAATAAATTTATCTTTATTTCGAACTTTATATAATTCGTTATAACGATTTTAAGTTCGTTACAACTGTTATAAAATTATTTTAACGGTTTCAATTTCGTATGAACGATCGTTATACCGGCTTCAGAGATCGTCATTTCTATTTTTAAATTCGTTGTAACAATTTATAGATTTGATTTAAAACTTTGTCACCAATGGGCTTCCGTCTTTGACTGACGGAGCTATCTAGTATAAGTGAGACGAGAAGCATACCGGATTGCGGAGCAGAAATGGCGATCAAACCATGAGAACAGTCAACTCCACTGGTCAAAATATTTATCATCCCAGTTATTAAACGTCCCGAATTTTCATGAAGCAATTGAAGCACTTTCGTGGTACCGGGATCACTTGGTTGGCCAGAGTCTCCATCAAACGCCTTCATTCTAAGTTTCTCAAATTTTTTCAATGAGTATAACACTCTCGTTGGCAGGTATGGACAGAGCGTTCAGAATCTCCGGCGATCTGCATTGTGATCAACCACATAGACGGCGCTGTTATCCCTATGTACATATCTATCACGTACATGGTATTTAACAACATAGATGGCGCTGGTTGCGCAGTGTAACCGTCTATCTTGTATGTCATGTGTAACATCATAGATGGCACCTCTTGTAGCATGAGATCTTTACATATTAACGGGAAAGACGTAATCGTCCGTTACTGTTGAATCATAATCTGATCGGTTGGGGTCTGTAACGCTCGTCATTTTCAAACTGTATCTAATACCGCTTAACCTGGGGCTAGGGGCCGTAAAGGTAGCCATGCTAATTACATCAGCATGATGCCTTTATGAACAGTTGCAATTAAAGCGCGGCTGAGATACTTGTTTAGCTGTTATTTGACATGGAACCCATTCACGGACTACGAATTTGAACTTTGATATGGAATTCATGCCTGGAATATTCATTGTCTGCCCGGCATCATTGAAAACTGATGACCGCTTCTCTCTTGTGTGTTACCGGCTTTATTTCTTATTTGTATAATTTCTTACATACCTTTGTCTTCGGGAGTTAGTGTTAAACGTTGTTGTGGAAATGGATCTTGCGATTATCGACTTGGAACGCCCATTACGGACTACGAATGGTATAGGAATGTCGGACTTGACGCTTATATATAAAGCATTTTCGATGAAGACCGGATCCTACAGGCCTGAACCACCGATGTCGTTGTTTAAAATGCATCTTTTTTTCTCGGTGGCCACCGCATTAATAATAGGCTAATTTGAGGCATCTCCAACAATGGCTTATATTCCATTTTATTAACGGCGATCAAGTTTCTGAGAGGAGAAAACCGATTTGGGGGAGGGGGGGGGGCGTGGATGGGTGGGTGTCGGGGCATGCAGTTACCTGAAAAACCACTTAATATAAAAAGACCAACGTAAAGATTAAAATCAAAGCATTGACGACAGTGTGTTAATTGGCTACCGGTGAAATCCAGACTGTTACAGGTGTTGATTCCGATGGACACCTAGAGCAATGGTATTTGTGAATGCAGATTACAGGTCCGCGGGAGGACACTGGGGATGAATTGTCGCCTGTGGCATAAGCAAAGGTCCCAATTCCATAGGTCCACAGGATAATTTTTTGTAACTTGTCGCCTAACTTCACAAGACCGACATCGATTTGATTTTGATTTATTTATTTGATTGGTGGTTTTACGCCTCACAGGCCTACTCGCGAATATTACATGACCAGCATCAAGGTAGGGGGAAACCGGGCAGAGCCTGGGGGAAAACTCAAAATCTGTAGGTTGCTGCCGGACGTCCCCATGTACGACCGGAGAGGAAGCCTTCATGTCTACAGATCGTTATGTTGCACATCGATGTCAGTGCAAATAAAATCCGGTTACAACACTTTTTACTAAATCATAATGTTAAATTGGTTTAACTTCGACACCAAGAACTCATCGTCACTCATTGGGTGACGTCTTTATTATTCAAAACCATAGCACGAGCATAAAGAGGAGCACATGCGCAGTAAGGATAGACGGCCATAACACAAGGGAAAAATTTCTTCAGGATGGCGGCAAGCACCATGTTAAGCTTCATTCTCTTCTGGCTTTTATGTAGGCCTCTGCCTCAAGTGAAGTTCGAACACAACAGAAAGTAAATAACTGAGGCTTTAAAGAAAAGAAACGAAACTTGTTACGACTTGAGGTAACTTGTGGTGACAGCCCAAAGTCTAGTAGAGAGTGTACTACTGTGGAGTCCAGGCCGATATGTTTGGCCAGCACGCGTTGTTGTTATTCTCAGTTTCTGGCGGCAAGGTGCAAGTGTGACGGGTACCTTACACATCAGGGCGTCCTCCATGGCGCCTCTATGTCCACTTCCGTCCCCTCCCGCAGATCTCTGGTTTTGGCAGGACCCATGTAATGCCGACAGGCGTGTTTGGACCAAATCAAAATAGGCTCTGAACTAATCAGCAACGTTGTCGTCAAACTCTATGGGCTGTCTGGGCCCTGTGAGTTGCATGGGCGGTCTGGAACGCTGATCTCCCTTCAGCTGCTCATGTACCATCGCGTACCACATGAGCACTTCGATCCCTGACAACTCCTCCTCGGTGAACACGAACAGGCGGCCAAATTCTCCTCGATCACCGCTAGCTTGCTGGCAATTATTTGCTGAAACCTGTCCGTGAACGAAGACACCCGTCAGATTGCGGATAATATCCGGGCCTTCCGGATCGTCTTGCGCAACGGCATAAAGAAAATTGGGAAACAAAAGTAGCGGTATTAAATAAAGTGAAAATATACTGGCAGAAAATTTGAAACTATATTTCATTTGTATGGAAGCCCGTTAAGACAGTCATCTTACCGTCACACTATCCCTCCATCGCCCGTAGATAGAACGAAGCAATGGAACGATACTGCAAAGCGACGACACGATAGTGCAAAGTGATGACACGGTACTGCGTTGCTTCCTTCGGCCTGACGACAAATGACCTTGCTGGTTAGATACATGGCTGGATTGATTATTTAGACTGCTTATTTCAAAGTGTTTGCATATATACACATACCTCAGCATGACATATGCTAAAACCTTGATGTAAGCACATCTGAAAATATTTGTTGAGAGGTTATTCATTATCAGCTATATTTAATATTGATAGTTTCGAACATCCGGGTCCCTGGCAAGGAGCAGGAGGTGACAAATAACATGGAGATAAATGGGCGGAATGCTGATTTTTGCTGATTGCTGGAGTTTACACAACTACAGGGCACTGAAACTATTATTTCTGAAGGCTAATGACATTCTGATTACTTTTCCTGAAAGAATTTTTTTTTCATTTTTTATGCCAAAATCTTCTCTTGTACCTCAGCATGAAGGGGATAGTGTAATGACTGGTTGACCCGTATCATTATAATGACTCGGGTGGGGCGACTTACTTGCCTTCGGTAAGGCGTCTCAGTGAAGAAGCACTAGATAAAAGAGCGGTGGAAATCCGTCCTGCAACAAAGAGGTACGTAACATGCACTCTAAGGATTCCTTCGTCGTCATATGACTGAAAAATTGTTAAGTACGACGTTAAATCCCAAGCACTCACTCACTCACTCTTTAGTACCTTTTCCACCTGGGTTAATGTCACTTTGTTTTCACCTCCAATACTCTATTCACATGAACAGTGTGCTGATAATTTGCTCAGGGCAGCTATGATATCATTGCAAAACTATGAATAGCAGCTAAAAGACGGATATGCCATTTTCACAGGTCTAAATATGAGCGTGAACACAAACTAGAGCCATTTGGACTGATGTTGAACGAGAATGTGGACATCCGGGCATTTGTTAGTTTAATCACATCTACATGCTTTTCTTGCAGTTGAATGTAGGTGAAAACAGTTAACACAAGACTCAGTCTAAGGTATATGTAGGTGAAAACAGTTAACACAGAACTCAGTCTAAGGTATATGTGGGTGAAAACAATTAACACAAGACTCGGTTTAAGCTACATGTAGGTGAAAACAGTTAACACAAGACTCAGTTTTAAGGTACACGGAGGTGAAAACCGTTAACACAAGACTCAGTTTTAAGGTACACGGAGGTAAAAGAAGTTAACACAAGACTCAGGACTCAGTTTTAAGGTACACTGAGGTGAAAAGGTTAACAAAAACTCAGTTATAAGGTACACGGAGGTGAAAACAGTTAACACAAGACTCGGTTGTAAGGTACATGTAGGTGAAAACAGTTAACACAAGACTCAGTTTTAAGGTACATGTAGGTTAAAACAACTAACACAAGACAGTATATGACTTATTAAATTAAGACGGATTTAAAAGAGAAGCAGTTTTCAATCTTGTTGGAAAGACTCAAGGAATGCTCTAGGCGAATGAATGAAATCAGCATCCAAATTGTGTAATATTCTCACGTATAACTTGTAGACAATAAAATTATGTTCGATCTCAGTTGCAACCGTTCATAGAATCTTATTCTATACCCGATGAACATACAGCCCCTGGCACCGTTTTAAGCGAAATTAAAACAGTTATGAGTGTATGTGTCGAAACAGACATTCGTATACCAGCCGTCAACCATAGGGGGTTCCAAGTCAATGATCGCAATGAAGCGGTTATTCATGTATCTACTCTGGAATAAGAGAAATTTTCAACATTTTCTCATTTATATTGTATTATATATTATATTTATACCTCTTAATGGTATTGTATTTTAAATGTGATAGACGTCACACCGTTTTAAGTAATTCTAGACCAGTGACGTCGCTGTATTTTTTTTACCTAATTCTGCTTAAGTCATGGTGCTAGGAGGCATGCAATTTACTGCTGTTTAAGCATTTGCATGAACAGTTAGAATAAAACCCAGATTGAGGAAAATTGACAAGAGGCCGTATTTTACCGGTTGCGTGTGACCACTCTCTACGCTGTACGTCATTAGTTATATTATCTTTCCTGTATATTAACATACATACACACACATACATTTTATATACATGTGTTTTGACTAGAGCATTAATTCAATTTGACCGCTTGATACTCTAGCCTCATAAAGTGTGGAAACCTTTATCCAAATCACCCAAAGACAGCTACTCCCCACACAAAATAGAGTACACAGTCAAGGCGGGTGAGACAGTCACGTTTTGTTTATGCCACAAAGAGCTGGTCGATGTTTATGCCACGGAGAGTTGACCAGTCTTCCAGACAAAAACATCCGCGTCATAGATCCAGATCCGATCACGTGTGACAAACTTATAGAGGGATGGTCGACATTAGACAAAAGACTACCATACAACGGCTACCGGTGAGGAACAGTTCAACTTAGCAGGAAGGGAGACTCGAAGCACATTGTAGGGTGGCCACATGTATAACACGGGGACAGAACTGGCGACCTTCGTCAAAGCTGTGCCTAATTCAGTGGCTGAAAATCCCAGGGCTAGGAGCTGTATAAGCATCGTGTTGAATAAGCATCTTTGACTAAGCATTGTTTTGTATATGCATCGTGTTGTATAAGCATCGTGTTGTATAAGAATCGTGTTGAGTAAGACTCGTGCTGATTAATATAATTAAGACGTACAACAAAGAGAGAAAAAAAACCAACAGAGCAGCGACGACAGAGTGGTAGCTCAGGTGAATCGGTGAAGTACGGCCTGTTGTCAATTCCCTCCACCCAGGGTGTTATTCTAGCTGTTCACGTAAATGTAAATACATGAAGAAGTTTCGTGTTGAGTAAGCATCGTGTTGAGTAAGCATCGTGTTGAATAAGCATCGTGTTGAGTAAGCATCGTGTTGAGTAAGCATCGTGTTGAATAAGCTTCGTGTTGAATAAGCTACGTATTGAATAAGCATCGTGTTGAATAAGCATCGTGATTTTTATTAAAATCACACGCCTAACTACAATAACGTCTCTCGACTTTGAAAACTGGCGACAGCTTCTCTTTACACCTATGAATTTATGTGAAACTGACATTCGTGACTCAGTCGTCAACCAAAAATGAACGTTACGAGTCAATAATCGCAAGATTATACTAAAGACCAAAGAAAGTATTTAAAATAATTATGATATAATTAAAGACGTACAACATAGAGAGTAACACCAGAGCAGCGACGACAGTGTGATAGCTGGTAAATAGTCACATGTAACCGGTGAAATACGGCCTCTTGTCACTTTACAACTTATAAAGCAAGAAACTGGGACTGATGTCTTAGTGTGTAAAATGCACCTACTTAGTTATTTGGTGGTTTGCGTTGTTTGGGATTGTAGTCTTGCGATTATTGACCTGGAACGTCCAGTATTTTTGGTGAGGGGTATGTGAATGTCTGTTAAGGCGCCTGTATTTAAGGAAGTCTATATATATGTGATAACTTACCTGAGGCATATTTAGACGTTGATAGGACGTAAAAAATGACAAGGAAGTGTTTCTATGGATAACAACTGTTGGCATTATCCACAGGACGTTTCTGTATCCAAACTAACTTCACTGTTAAGTTCAAGTCTAACGCCTGAGAGATCTGAATTAACCCAGAATCCGTAAAATCCAGTATTATATCGTTTATTTTTAGATACTGACATCACAAAAGTTGAGCGAAGTACGGAAATGAGAATATTTATATATTTATTTGCTTTTTTATTTGTTCATTTGATTCGTGTTTTACGCCGTACTCAAGAATATTTCACTTGTACGATGGCGGTCACATTATTGTGGGAGGAAAACGGGCAAAGCCTGGGGAAACCCACGACCATCCGCAGGTTGTTTGCAAACCTTCCCACGTACGACCGGAGAGTTTGTTCAATTTGTCTGGTGCTAACAGGTTACGGGCCACGGAGCTTAATTTTGAAAACTGAAAAAAATGTCACTGTGACACACATGAATCTTTTTCAAAAATAACCAAAGTCGGTTATATTTGAGTTGTATAAAATCTTTTCTGCCTCCACGAATTGATTAACCTGTTTTGAAACTCGCCGAACCAAAACGGGTCTATGATATCACACACAAAAATAATCATATTTTCCTAGAGTATGCCCTTGTAGTTATTGAACTTACCGCTATCACATAGCTTTGATGAGACTGACCTTGAGGTCATGAACTTTTGTCAGCCTCTGTAAGACGTAAATGCATGCAGATATATGGACGATGAGTCCATTAATTATCTCCCTTAAATGACCTTTTGAGTGACCACATCGATCACGTGACGAAGATGGCGGTGACATCAGGGTAAATGTGCATTTTGTGAATTAATGGGATTGTTATGGATTGTGTTTGTTTGGACCATCCTAAGAACAGGTTAGTTAATTTGGGAAAAAAACTGTCGGTACGTTAGCCACGGTTGACGGTAGGGAAATTTTAAATCACAATGTTTTGGGTATTGGCAAAGTATCATCCAGTCAACGAGGTCAAGGCAGCCACGGTAGGAATATGTATGTATATATGCTTGGGGTTTAACGTTGTATTGAACAATTTTTCATTCATATGACGGCAAGGAGTCACTAGATGTGTGTACATATGTTGTCTCTTCTTGTGGCAACATTGAAGTATCATGCCGGAGACACTAGACATGACACCCCACCCAATCACATTATACCGACACCGGGCCAACCAGTCCTGTTTCCTCACTCTAACCTCTCAATGCTAAGCGTCAAGCGAGGCGGTGGCAAGTTCAATTTTTAAAGTCTTTGGTATGACCCGACCGGGTTTAGATCCTAACTTGGAGGCTATGGTAGGAGGACGTTTAATAATGAGTCTATTCACGTCAACTGTTGGCTACCGAGTAGATTTATCGAAAAGAGCAAACAGCACACACGCTCCAGGTATAGTCGAATACGCACTCACTGGTAAAATATTAAGTAAAGTTGTAGCAGAAGTAACATCCTCTTTTACGCTTTCTGTATCACTCCATGCGATCCGTTTAGTTCAAGACATATCCTATTTTCGACTTTATCAACCTGTCAGAACAGTACAAGCTGCGATAAATGGGCTGTCCCTTAAGTTAAAATTCCTTAATAGAGACCTTGATTTTATCAACATATCCAGGAGTTTTGAATGACCCACAGGTTCACAATGCTGCAGCAAAGTATTTCAGTATAAACGCACATTTCTTGCCAATATTCTAAGGCAATGGCTTTTAGCATCACTTCGGCTGCCACGTACGCATAAAGTGCTCGGATGGGCGCTGTCTCGATATATGCGCATAGTTTATCCAAGCTACTCCGGTTTCTTCCACCCTTAACACTGATCGCCATCGTATCAGCGGAATATTCTTCAAGATGGCGTTAATTTTCAGTCGGTGAATGTCGCTTTAAATAGTGAATTAAAAAACAAACCGATCGTCTTAGCATTGGTAGACAAAGACGTAAAATTAATAGCTATATGGTTATGCACCGATTTTTTATTCCCAAGAATTGAGAACAACAACGTACAAAAGAACAAGCAATAAAGGGTGATGAGATTTATACTTATTCCTTAAATAAAATAAGAAAACAGAAGAAACTGATTAATTGAGGTTTTAAAAAAGAAAACAAAATTTGTACAGATTTGACGTGTAAGTAAGCAGTAAGAAATGGGTGTACAGTATACAGAAAAGACCATCAGTCAGCGTGTCATAGTAATGTATGGGCATACGTTTTGTATAGGTTCATGTTGCTGTTGTACTCAGCTCCTGATGGCACGGTGCGTGTGTGACGGACAGCTTACGCCTCTGGGCGTCCCCCTCGACGTCTCGGTGGTCCCCCGCCTCTTTTAGGGCCTCTACGTCCGCTTCCGTCCCCTCCCTCTGGTCTCTGGTCATGGCGGGACTCGCGCAGAGCCTTACGCCTGGCCTGAAACTCCTCAAAATAGGTTTTGAACCATTCCGGGACGTCGTCGCCGAACTCGATAGGCTCCCTTGGCTCTCTTGGCTCTGTAGGCGGCCTTGGGTGGCGACCTCCCTTCTTCTTCTTCTTCAGCTGCTCGATGACCTTCGTAAACCACTCCGGCACCTCAATGCCTTCCAGCTCCTCCTCGGTGGGCACGAACAGCCTAGAGTGTCGGCCTCGTCGCCTCGGAGGTCCTCGTCTACCGCCTTCGGGTCTGTTCGCCAAACGCTCCTCGATCGCCGCTAACTTCTTCGCGATGATTTGCTGAAACCAGTCCGGGAAGGATGACACGTCCCCAATCAGATTGCGGATAACATCCAGGCGGCCAGACTCTTCTTCCAAGTCATCATCGGGAGTTTCCGGATCTTGGGCGACGGCACAGACTAAGGAAAACCGAAAAGAAAGGTACTGGCATAAATTAATATTTAAACTTGCAGGCAATGAAAACTGAAACTAGTGCTGGTCAGTTTTCTTTTAGGAGGGTTAACTTTTTGACTTGCAGCCGTCATTATAGCTTACGAGTTGCGTAAAAAAGGATATAAATAAATTAATATCACACGACTTCGATTAAATAGACATTACATTTCAAACCAGTACACTGTATACACTCTAGTATAGTATTAAAATATTGTTTTGAGAAAGGAAGTAAACAGAAGCTCCGTGGGGTCTCTTCGAGCCTACGTTACCCGCCCCTCCAAGTAGACCCCCCCCCCCAATATGAAATGATCTATAGACTTGTATATACATGCCACTTCGTATACAGTGCCTTAAAGATGTTCTAGAAAAAATTTACGTCTTAATTATATATTACTTTAATTTTAGAGTAGTGACAGAAATTATGACACGTGAGATTAACAGTTTTGAGAAACATAGTCTTGTTTTCACAAACCTTCGAAAATCAGTCTGATGCCTTTCCGCTTTTTCTACTAGACTGATAGGTCCAGTTATAAGGGTAAAAATGACGAAAAGCTGTTTTACGATTTTTTCTTTCAGTTAAAGCAATCTATATTTCAGATCACCGAAACAAGAAGCGTTAAGTCTTTTTGTCAAAAGAGATTATGTAATATAGCATGGAGAGTAAAGCCAAAGCAGCGACGACAGTGCAATATACACGTAGTTGCGAAGTGGTATCATGTAACTGGTAGAATCCGGCATCTAGTCACTATTACGTCTGTTGGTGTTTGATAACTGTTGAAGTAAACAGTTATTCATTTTCATTCATTTGGCGCACTGACGCAGGAACCTCTCACCAATGCGGTCTCTATGAGTTTCTCTCCGGCTATACGTGAGAAGGTCTCCCAGCAAGCTGCGGATGGTCGTGGGTTTCCCCAGGGTTCTGCCCGATTTCCTCCCACCATAATGCTGGCCGCCGTCATAGAAGTGAAATATTCTTGAGTACGGCGTAAAACACCGATCAAATAAATAAAATAAATAAACTATTCATTTGTCAACATCATTGAAAACTGTTGACTGTTTCTCTTAGCAGGAATTTAATTTCATACTTTATATACCTGCGGTTCATTCTTAGTTCGTTGGTGAATTGCTTTTGAAGGTTTGCATTTATTGACCTGGAACGTTCAGGTTTACGCATGTCTGGTTTGACAACTAGATTTGTACCTATTTGCTAAACAACCACGATCAACTAACCCCCATACAAAACGAGGTATACAATGATTTTAAGACCACGGCCAGCTGCCATGACATTAACATGTTCACTTGGTTTGTATGGACAGTACCTTGACGTTGTGTAGTTATACTATAAAGAATCGTATAAGGAATGGTTACATGTTCAGATAAGTATATCCCATGCAGTGCATATGTAAGTATCAACTTGAATTGGGAATTAAATTTGGCCGACACTATTCAACTTTGTATACAAGGTGCTAAATGTTTTTCTTTCTTTATTTATTTATTTGATTAGTGTTTTACGCCGTACTCAAGAATATTTCACTTATACGACGGCGGCCAGCATTATGGTGGGTGGAAACCGGGCACAGCCCGGGGGAAACCAACGACCATCCGCAGGTTGCTCACAGACCTTCCCACTTACGGCCGGAGAGGAAGCCAGCATGAGCTGGACTTGAACTCACAGGGACCGCATTGGTGAGAGGCTCCTGGGTCATTACGCTGCGCTAGCGGGCTAACCGACTGAGCCACGGAGGCCCCTAATGTTTTTCTTTGTTCTCTTTTTCTTTCCTTTACGTTCAAATACAATGGTTGACATATTTATGATAGTAGGATGCAAAAAAACCTCCTTAATTCGTTATATATACTTGTCATTATTAAGTTCGCCTGTACTACCGCATACATAGTTGTGGGTATTTCACATCGATCAACCAGACGTGAAAAGAGACAAGAGAACTGACAAATGGACGTACATCAAATTCCTATAAATCTGCGGATGGTCGTGGGCTTCCCCCGAGCCCATAATGCTGGTCGCCGTCATATAAATGAAATATTCTTGAGTGCGGCGTAAAACACCAATCAAATACAAAAATAAATAAAACTGTTATATATCGCAAAAATGAGAGAATTAGGCGGTATGCGAATGTCTGTTCTGAAGCTCATATTCAAGGAAGACTACATGTGAGTGGTATTTGAAAGTTGATATGACATACATTGTTACAACAAAGGCTTTCTATGGACCATAACAGCTTATGAAATTATGCATACGATTTTTCGGGGTAGAAACTAACGTCGTTGCCAAGTTCAAGCACTGTACCTGAAAACGATGTTAAAATTTATGAAATGAGAAAACAAGTCACAAGAACTTACCCGTCAAGGCCAGCAGACCGAGCAAGGCGACGATACGCTTGTCCATGATTTCTCCGTGTACGATGTGACAACCGTTGGCAAAGAGCACGAGAGTGACGTTCCTTCGCGGCGCTCTCCTTTTTAAAGCTTGTCAACCAATTAAATGCGTGACAAATGTTTGTCGCGGGCCTTGTATACAAACACAACCAATCGTGCTTTGAGATAATGTGCCGTCATGTGACGGCGTTTCCAGAGAACAAATAAGGAAGTAAATTATGATCCACTGTGATTGTGAGGGAAAGTGGCGACCTGTAACTGGAATTCTTTCCACCAAGGCTAAAGGCACATCGGTCAAGAAAGCAATTTGACGAACACCATATAGGCCAACATGTGCTCTACATTTTGTTAAAAAAGGGGAGAAAACACTCACACAGATAAATGAAGAAGAAAAGCTATTCGAACAATTAGTAAAATGTTAAACCCGAGCTCCCCTTTTTCTAGGTTACGTTTTAATACCATTCGTATTAGTGATCCTATTACCGATAAACCGAAATGTGTTAAAAATCTTACAATAAATCCGCTACTTCTAAGTTGAAGAAAACGTCCAGCCCTTAATTCTATTAAAATGGCAATAACCCAAAGCCTATTCACCAAGAGTTGGCTAACCTTTGATTAATCCTCCTACAGCTCTAATAGGGACTGTGATTAGCGCTGGACATTCTTCGTGCTCGACACTCTCTGTGCTGGACATTCTTCGTGCTCGACACTCTCCGTGCTCGACACTCTCCGTGCTGGACATTCTTCGTGCTGGATACTCTCCGTGTTGGGCACTCTCTGTGCTGGACAACCTTCGTGCTATGACTATATGCCAAGCATCACAAAGTTTCAACATGGATAACAAGTTGCCATATATTTCTTGCAACGTTTCCATGTACATTTTAACATCGTTATCAAGCATGTGAGGACAGTACCAAAATTCTAAATCATATACAAGCAGTGTAGAGAAATGCAGAGAGAAACAAAAATATAGTAGTATAGTATACTTAATGCTATATTTAATGGCGTTCTCTCCGCAGCTATTTGACCGATTACAAACTAAGGAGGTATTTGGCTCGGATCCAGCTCTCGTTGGCTCAGCTATGGCTAAGAAATCTGTCCACCTTGGATGATTTGATAACGACAACAGAAAGTCCAAACGGCGAATGAAGCTTATTTGGGCTTCTATCATTACAAAGGTGACAAAGGTCTCCTATCACGCAGTCTGTATGACAAAATGTCGCCTTGTTGCATGATCTTGCATGATACAAGATCTTATGTAAAGTGAGGATTTCAACCTGTGTCAGAAGTTATTACGGCAAAAATTGCCAAGGTTATTTCATCAAACACCTTCACTGTAAGTTTCTTAAGTTCTACACTCTTGTTGGCAATATGGACAGAGCGTCCAAAATCTCTTCACTCTTCGTTCTGCTTCAGAATTGTGTCTAATCCCGCTCAACCCGGGGCTAGGGGCGATGTATTCATCGTGTTGAATTATATCGGCACGTTGGTTATATTTCACAGGTTATATACGTGTGACCATTTGCCAGCTATCACACTGTCGTCACTGCTCTGGTTTTACTCTCTAGGCTATACGTCTGTTACACTGTCGTCGCTGCTCTGGTTTTACTGTCTATGTTGTACGTCTATCGTCTTAATTATATGAACAGTTGCATCAAAGCGTAACTGAGATGCGTATTTTGGGCGATCTGTGTGAAAACTGTACGTAATTCTATCGAGGCTTCATAACCATTCACGTTCATTGCATTGATACCTGTATTTATGTTCTACCTGGAAATTAATCAAGGAATACGAGTATGAATTTTGAATTGAATTTCATGCCCAGTATCTCTACAGTCTTCCCTGCATCCTTATTAACTGTTGACGGCTCCCCTCTTACATGTTACCAGCTTTAGTTAGTATTTAGGTTTTTTATATAGCATTTCTTACATATTCCTGTTTGAAGTGAAGAGGTTTGTTAGGTACTCTCTTGTTACATTTAACACTGTAAGACCGCGAGTGAGTGTACTTGTTAGAGTTATCTGGTCACTTGATGTTTTAACACCCTCCAAAGTGTTCACATTCCAACTTCATTAACAGTTGGTTAATTGACGCCTGAAACCAACACCTGAAACCGAGTTTAAAAAAATTAACACTTTTAACGGAGTTGGAATGTGAACACCTTTGAAAAGTGTTAAAACACTAACACTTAATAAACCTGGTCAGATACATGTAACTCTTATAAGTGCAGTTACTCCACTTGATCTTTACAGTGTTAAATATAAACCTTTAGTTTAAGAGAACACTTAGCTACTTAAACAGTTAAATAATTACGATTAAATATCTTACGATTGTGCCACTGTGAACAGATTCTCCTCCACAATCAAGCTTTCTGAATAGGAAATGAACGAAGAGGAAAATTCCATTTTGACCAAGAAAAACTCCATTTTGGCTTAGACATATTCCATTTTGACCAAGAAATATTCCATTTTGACCAAGAAACCGTGCATGCCATGCCACACGCAACGTTTTTATAGGTAAACATATATGGCACTGGTAACCCTGGCAGAAGAAAAGAAGACGAGAAAATAAATAAATGAATACTTAGGGTTTACCGTAGTGATTAGCAATTATTCCGTCAAATGACAACGAGAAGTGATTGTGGTAGGACTAGTCCATGCCGCCAAAGTGCTGTCGCCACTGAAGTATCATGCCGAAGACACCAGACATGACACCCCACCCAGTCACATTATACTGACACCAGGACAAACAGACTAGTCCTGTTTCCTTGCTCTAACCTCCCATTGCTGGACGCCAAGAGAGGCAGCAACAATTACCATCTTTATAGGCTTTAGTATGACCCGATCCGGGTTTGATCCCGGGTCTCTTGACTTCGAGGTGGGCGATCTAAGCATTAGGCCACGGAATCGGTCCTCTATATCTCTAGTTATCTGGTTAATATTTCACACTCTACGACACGAAGATTAAGTAACTTCCATGACATGACGTCAGTGAAATATTTTATAGTAGTTCGTTAAGAAACAAGGAAATAACTGAGGCCGTTGTGCCGTCCATGTTGAAACCACGCCAAGATGGTATTGTGGGACGTGGGGCTGTTTTGCTATATACAACTGACTTGGTGTTACAAGTAAACACGATTATTGTGGTGGCGTTACAAATTTGACCAGTACGTGGGAAGGCCTCCCGGCAACCTTCGTACTGTCATGGTTTTCTCCCGGCCTCTGTCGAGTTTCTTTCACCAAAATGCTGGCCGACGCCTTGTAAGGGAAATATTTTTGAGCATTGTAAACAATTTATTGTCCGCAAGGGCCCATGCATAATTAATTTGTAAGAGGAGGTGGGGGTGGAGGGGGGAAGGGGGGGATTTGGAGGGGAACAACCTACAAATTCACTGTCCACCCTTAGCCTCAAGGCCAGAACCTTCTCCAGTAAGGATCTAGAAACTCTCCGTCCATGCCTCAGACTGAACCCGTGTTAAAGCGGTTAGGGATCGGGCACCTTACTTCACTGAGCCAGGCACTGCTGCCTAGGACACATATATCAGGTCTACTTGGTGAAATATTAAATAACAAATTGGGCTTGTTGGTGGAGAGTGATGAAGAGGAAGAAGAAACGTGAAGATTCACATCCTGGAGAATGCTTCAAAATGGCTTCTGTAAGATCTGTATGACAAAGAGCTCGAGCAGGTGTTCTTAAACTGTTTGCTAGAAAAATATCGGTGAAATACGAGTTTGTGTGTTAGCGCAGCACAATGCGGTCGCTGTGAGCTCATGCTGGCTTCCTCTCTGGTCGTAAGTGTCCGCCAGTAGCCTGCGGATGGTCGTGGGACTGTGACTAATTTCAAAATACTGCTGGTCGCGGACGTAAAAGTGAAGTAGGCTACCCAACCAAGCCACGAAAAGGAAAAAAAACACAGACGTCATATTCAGACGTACCACTCAAACTGAGCATCTAAAATACTTTGTCTTTTTCTAGCTTCCTCGAACAGGATCAAATCGATTTAAATTTAAGAATTCTAATAGTCGATAACAGGATATTTTATATGTCTTTTGTGGGATTTTTCCTACCATTTCCTTTGGCTAATGAATTATATTGAGTCAGTTTGGTGTATATACATCTTGACAAAGCCACGCACTAATTAGCGACACCTACATTGGAGATTTCTGGAATTAAATGGTAAAATCCGACATTTGTATCAATCAACAAAGCCTCGCACTAATTAGTGACACCTGCATTGGAGATTTCTGGAATTAAACGGTAAAATCCCACACTTGTATCAATCAACAAAGCCACGCACTAATTAGCGACACCTGCATTGGAGATATCTTGAATTAAATGGTAAAATCCCACATTTGCATCAATCAACAAAGCCACGCACTAATTAGCGACACCTGTATTGGAGATATCTTGAATTAAATGGTAAAATCGACATTTGTATCAATCAACAAAGCCACGCACTAATTAGCGACACCTGCATTGGAGATTTCTGGAATTAAACGGTAAAATCCGACATTTGTATCAATCAACAAAGCCACACACTAATTAGCGACACCTGCATTGGAGATTTCTGGATTTAAATGGTAAAATCGACATTTGTATCAATCAACAAAGCCACGCACTAATTAGCGACACCTGCATTGGAGATTTCTGGATTTAAATGGTAAAATCGACATTTGTATCAATCAACAAAGCCACGCACTAATTAGCGACACCTGCATTGGAGATTTCTGGAATTAAACGGTAAAATCCCACATTTGTATCAATCAACAAAGCCACGCACTAATTAGCGACACCTGCATTGGAGATATCTTGAATTAAATGGTAAAATCCCACATTTGCATCAATCAACAAAGCCACGCACTAATTAGCGACACCTGTATTGGAGATATCTTGAATCAAATGGTAAAATCCCACATTTGTATCAATCAACAAAGCCACGCACTAATTAGCGACACCTGCATTGGAGATTTCTGGATTTAAATGGTAAAATCGACATTTGTATCAATCAACAAAGCCACGCACTAATTAGCGACACCTGCATTGGAGATTTCTGGATTTAAATGGTAAAATCGACATTTGTATCAATCAACAAAGCCACGCACTAATTAGCGACACCTGCATTGGAGATTTCTGGAATTAAACGGTAAAATCCCACATTTGTATCAATCAACAAAGCCACGCACTAATTAGCGACACCTGCATTGGAGATATCTTGAATTAAATGGTAAAATCCCACATTTGCATCAATCAACAAAGCCACGCACTAATTAGCGACACCTGTATTGGAGATTTCTGGAATTAAATGGTAAAATCCCACATTTGTATCAATCAACAAAGCCACGCACTAATTAGTGACACCTGCATTGGAGATATCTTGAATTAAACGGTAAAATCCCACATTTGTATCAATCAACAAAGCCACACACTAATTAGCGACACCTGCATTGGAGATTTCTGGATTTAAATGGTAAAATCGACATTTGTATCAATCAACAAAGCCACGCACTAATTAGCGACACCTGCATTGGAGATATCTTGAATTAAATGGTAAAATCCCACATTTGTATCAATCAACAAAGCCACGCACTAATTAGCGACACCTGCATTGGAGATTTCTGGATTTAAATGGTAAAATCGACATTTGTATCAATCAACAAAGCCACGCACTAATTAGCGACACCTGCATTGGAGATTTCTGGAATTAAACGGTAAAATCCGACATTTGTATCAATCAACAAAGCCACGCACTAATTAGCGACACCTGCATTGCAGATATCTTGAATTAAATGGTAAAATCCCACATTTGTATCAATCAACAAAGCCACGCACTAATTAGCGACACCTGGATTGGAGATTTCTGGATTTAAATGGTAAAATCCGACGTTTGTATCAATCAACAAAGCCTCGCACTAATTAGCGACACCTGCATTGGAGATTTCTGGATTTAAATGGTAAAATCCGACATTTGCATCAATCATATATACATTATCAGGACTGTCCACCATTGCACATTAAGGAGAACGGAGCGACAGAGAGATAGAAATGTTGTGGTGTGCAAGCAACTCGACGACTTGACCCTCGGAAGAAGTGTGGCAATGGGCCAAAATAGCTGAAGGATGTTTAGTTCGTTTACTACGGGGATTTAAATCTAAGTTCATGAGTTTTGTCACACTGAAATACACACGCTACAATTTCACAAAACTGTGTCTGTGTTTCTTTATGTCCTAATGAAGATTTAGAGGAAATCTCAATATGTTTTTGAGGCCTACGGTACTCTACAATACCTGGCTGCATGTGAAAAAAACACACACACACAAAAAAAACAACAGGGCGTTGTTCACATTGGAATCACATGACTGCAGCCACGTGCTGTCAGTCACAAGACTTGTGTTTCTTGACAAAGGGCTTAACCACAACGTCATGTGACTCCAGAAGTGTAAACGACAAACATACCACCTAAATGGTTAAATATGGGTGGATAAATACCACGATACAGATGTACGTCCCGTGGGTACACGGGGTTAAACGACCTGGTTAACCTATAGCTGTGATGAGTTTTCTCTTGTTGATTCAGTATAGAGTAAACCATTCAGAGCCATCTGGAGCATGCGCGCTAAGCACAGTCGAGGGAATGCAAACTCACAAAAGTCATTGCAGATGTGTACAGTATAGGATAAACATGTTGTATATATTGCACCTTTTTTTCATATTGTGTACCAACCAATAGAAGACAATATAATGGTCACGTGAGCAGTTGGTACAAAACAATATTCTACGTTTCACATTTTCCTCTCACCATAATGCTGGCGGCCGTCGTATAAGTGAAATATTCTGGAGTACGGCGTAAAACGCCAGTCAAATAAATAATAAGTACAAGGCAGTATGATATACATTGTCCCAGTATAAATGGTGTACTCATGATTGGTTACACAAATGTGTATGTATACAACTTGACCGTTAGACTTAAACGGTCAAGAACACAGTTCCCACATTCAAACAACCTTCACACCACAGTTTATAATACTGGCAATCACATTTTATATATGATTTTAAAGATTAAAAAATGTTACCATATTAACACTGGCGTTCAAAGAGTATGGGTTTCGTGCTGAACATTCTGGTATAGCTGTCCATGCTTATCAAACCTAAACGAAATAAAGGACATTATTATTTACTTGATGTAAAACAAATTATTCTGCCGGCTAGATCATTTACGTGATATAAAACAGATTATTCAGGCGGCTATATCGTTTACCTGATGTAAAACAGATTGTTCTGCCGGCTCTATCATTTACTTGATATAAAACAGACTGTTCAGGCGGCTTTATCATTTACGTGAAATAAAGCAGATTGCTCTGCCGACTATATCATTTACTTGATGTAAAACAAATTCTTCTGCCGGCTTTATCATTTACGTGATATAAAACAGATTGTTCAGGCGGCTATGTCATTTACGTGATATAAAACAGATTGTTCTGCCCGATATATCATTTACGTGATGTAAAACAGATTGTTCTGCCCGCTATATCATTTACGTGATGTAAAACAGATTGTTCTGCCGCCTATATCATTTACGTGATGTAAAACAGATTGTTCTGCCGCCTATATCATTTACGTGATGTAAAACAGATTGTTCTGCCCGCTATATCATTTACGTGATGTAAAACAGATTGTTCTGCCCGCTATATCATTTACGTGATGTAAAACAGATAGTTCTGCCGTCTATATCATTTACGTGATGTAAAACAGATTGTTCTGCCCGCTATATCATTTACGTGATGTAAAACATTATTCTGCTGGCTACGCCTTTCTAATCCCTACGTTTCAAATATTGCACAGTAAGTGTTAAACAGCAAGAAATGTTGCACGGACAGAAATGTTGCACGGACAGAAATGTTGCACGGACGGTAAGTGTTACACGAACAGAAATGTTGCATGGACAGAAATGTTGCACGGACAGAAATGTTGCACGGACAGTGAGTGCTACACGGACAGAAATGTTGCATGGACAGAAATTTTGCACGGACAGAAATGTTGCACGGGTTATGAGCAATAAATGTTAGACCAGTAATCAAAAGAGTTCACGGGGATTAAATGTTGCATGGGCAGTAGGTGTTACACAGCCAGAAATGTTGCAAAGAGAGGAAGTGTTACACAGGCAGGAATGTTGCATGGACAGAAATGTTGCATGAACAAAAATGATCCACGGACAGAAGGAGTTACACCGGCAGAAATGTTGCACGGACAGAAATGTTGTATGAACAGAAGTGTTGCACGGGGCATGAGCAATAGATGTTAGACCAGTAGTAATCAAAACAGTTCACGAGGATTAAGTGTTGCATGGGCAGTAAATGTAACGTTGGCACTAAGTGTTACAAAGGTAGAAATGCAGCACGGGCAGAAATGTTGCACGGACAGAAATGCAGCAGGGACAGAAATGTTACAAGTCCAGAGGTGTAGCACGAACAAAAACGTTACACGGATAGAAATGTTGCACGGACAGAAATGTTGCACGGGGCATGGGCAATAGATGTTAGACCAGTAATAATCAAAAGACTTCACGAGGATTAAATGTTGCATGGGCAGTAAATGTAACTTTGGCACTAAGTGTTACAAGAGCAGAAATGTAGCATAGGCAATACATGTAACGTTGGCAGTAAGTGTTGCATTGACAGTAAGTGTAGCGTTGGCAGTAAGTGTTACAGGGACTATAAACTGTCCTCAGACAGGTAAGTTGTCTACGGGTGGAAAATGGCACAAGCGCCGTATTTTTCGTACAGTCTGTAAATATTCCATGAGCAGTAAATGTTCAGCGAGCAATAAATTTCGTACGGTCAGTTTCACACGGACAAAAAATGGCCCGAGTAGTAAATGTTCAGCAAGCAATAAATTTCGTACGGTTAGTAAATGTTCCATGAGCAGCAAATGTTCAGCGAGCAATAAATTTCGTACGGTCAGTTTCACACGGACAAAAAATGGCCCGAGCAGTAAATGTTCCATGAGTAATAAATTTCGTACGGTTAGTAAATGTTCCATGAGCAGTAAATGTTCAGCGAGCAATAAATTTTGCACGGACAGAAAATGGCCCGAGCAGCAAATGTTCAGCGAGCAATAAATATCGTACGGTCAGTTTCACAAGGACAAAAAATGGCCCGAGCAGTAAATGTTCAGCGAGCAATAAATTTCGCACGGACAGAAAATGTTCCATGAGCAGTAAATGTTCAGAAAGCATTAAATTTCGCACGGACAGAAAATGGTCAGAGCAGTAAATGTTCAGCGAGCAATAAATTTCGCACGGACAGAAAATGGTCAGAGCAGTAAATGTTCAGCGAGCAATAAATATCGTACGGTCAGTTTCACAAGGACAAAAAATGGCCCGAGCAGTAAATGTTCAGCGAGCAATAAATTTCGCACGGACAGAAAATGTTCCATGAGCAGTAAATGTTCAGAAAGCATTAAATTTCGCACGGACAGAAAATGGTCAGAGCAGTAAATGTTCAGCGAGCAATAAATTTCGCACGGACAGAAAATGTTCCATGAGCAGTGAATGTTTAGCAAGCATTAAATTTCGCACGGACAGAAAATGGCCAGAGCAGTAAATTTTCAGCGAGCAATAAATTTCGTACGGTCAGTAAATTTTCCATGAGCAGTAAATGTTCAGCGAGCAATAAATTGGCCCTACCGTTTTTAGCAATTTATACACAGTCAAAAATGCAGAGTAAGGGGCAATTCTTCTTTGTAGTGTACTGTAATGTAGAGAAGTAGGACAGGCAGATGTCTACACTCAAAAATGGAGTGTGCGAAAGTTCTACACAAGTTCATAGTGTGGGTCAGTGATGCAGGCATATGTCTACTTTAAACTGTTGCGCGGGGCCTCCGTGGCTCAGTCGGTTAGCGCGCTAGCGCAGCGTAGTGACCCAGGAGTCTCTCACCAATGCGGTCGCTGTGAGTTCAAGTCCAGCTCATGCTGGCTTCCTCTGCGGCCGTACGTGGGAAGGTCTGTCAGCAACCTGCGTATGGTCGTGGGTTTCCCCCGGGCTGTGCCCGGTTTCCTCCCACCATAATGCTGGCCGCCGTTGTATAAGTGAAATATTCTTGAGTACGGCGTAAAACACCAATCAAATAAATAAATAAATAAACTGTTGCGTACACCAATAATACGGTTGATTTGGCTTATACCAGATTAAACAAGATGTATATGTATATGTAGATAATAGTGATTGGGTTATCACGATTATGTATATACTCCATTTCAGTGTATGTACACGTAGGCATACATCACATCTGCTATATATATTAATGTGAGCTCATGCTGGCTTCCTCTCCAACCATATGTGGGAAGGTCTGTCAGCAACCTGTGGATGGTCGTGGGCTTCCCGCGGGCTCTGTTCGGTGTCCTCTCACCATAATGCTGACCGCCGTCGTATAAGTGAAATGTTCTGGAATACGGCGTAAAACACCAATCAAATGAATAAACAAATATTGTTTAACGTGAAGTATATTAGGGGATCTGTGCTTTATTTGAGTATACTACTGTGATCTTTACAGAGTGTGGTATATTAACAACATATACGCGAGAATACATGCCAAATACACTAGAAAGGCTTCATCTTTTATTTCAAACATAAATACCTACAGTAAGTAAGGTTTAAGACAAATACAGGGTACTGTCCCTTTGTCTGTAGTAGAGAGATGTGTACATTTGCAATGGCGGATATTTGCGCTATTAGACATCCTTCTGTTTAATCAGTGTATATGATTGTTGTTTGTTAATAATGCCATATTCAGGGCTTTTTCTCTTCGATGAGATGGTGCCCAGTTCTACAGGTGGAGAAACCGCCCAAACTAATCTACTGATTTTTGGCGTGTTACTGGCTTCTTCCACATCTTATTGATGGTATACATGCAACTGGTCTCCTGCAAACTTCTTGTAATGCCACACCAGAGAGACCTGCAGACGGCTCACTGTCACCAAGGTCCTGCCAGCATGAGATCGGGGGAATCTAGAAAACTCCATGTCCAAGGCCGGGATTGAACTCACGTATATCTCGTATACATGGCCAAGAGATTGAATGGATGGATGGATGGATGGATGGACGGACGGACGGACGGACGGACGGACGGACGGATGGATGGATGGATGGGTGGATGGACGGATGGATGGGTGGATGGATGGATGGATGGATGGGTGGATGGATGGATGGATGGGTGGGTGGACGGGTGGATGGACGGATGGATGGATGGACGGGTGGATAGATGGACGGGTGGATGGACGGATGGATGGGTGGGTGGTCGGATGGATGGATGGATGGATGGATGGATGGATGGATGGACGGACGGACGGATGGATGGATGATGGATGGATGGATGGATGGATGGATGGATGGGTGGATGGTCGGATGGATGGGTGGATGGTTGGAGTTTTTCGGCGAGGAGTCATTAGATGTGTTTACATGCACTGTGGCTTCTTGAGAAGTGTCAGTCCGAAGACACCAGACATGACACCCCACTACATGCACTGTGTCTTCTTGTGAAGTGCCGCTGAGAGCCAAGCGAGGCAGCAAAAAGTACCATTTTTAGTCTTTGATATGACCTTAACCGTGTTTGATCCCGGGGCCTCCTGTCTACGACCTGACCACTCTTTCACTGTCTGTTCCCTCTCTGCGTAGTAATCAGTAACCATAAAACAGCCTCTCCTCAGTAACAGTGTCTCTATTTACAAGAATACAGATATAAAATTCGATTAACCTGGAACTTGTGGGGTTTTACGGCGCGCTTGGGTCAGATAATCCAGCTAGCGTAAACCTTTCGAGGTTTGGAAAATAGGATCATATATTTTGCGGTCAACTTGGCAAAACGTCCGTTGTGTTAGCTGCTTGGGTGTGTACACCAGGACGGCCAGTACTGTGGACAAACATGGTTTATTATTAAACATAGATTTGGTAGCAAGACTACGAAAGAGCTCGGCTGTAGGAGACTCATACATGCAAAATTTCACCTCAATGAATGAAGTACTTAGACATTTACGGTAGCGTGGGTTCTGGTTCATAAGATAGCGAATCGTGAATTTAAAATGTAATACGGTAATTGTATAGTATGCACACAGAGCAACGATGGGACGTCCTCTCGTGTAAGTGTGCTTTGCTTGTGTGCAAAATCCGAGCTCAATACATGCGATATTTTTTAAGATGCTAACTTTAACATCTCAATTAACGTTTATTCCGATGCACCAGAGGCTACGTCTTGAATTTGCAATTTACGCTGATTATTTTGCACACAGAGTAACAATGGAATACCCATAGAATTTCTGTGCTTCACATGTGAATGCAAAAGCCTGACCTAAACGGAAGTCAATTCTCAAAACGAGAAACTAAAAAACCAAATGAAGACAAACAGCCCAAACAGTCCACATCAGAATCAAATGAAATTATTTATTTGTTTGGTGTTCTACGTTCTACTCCAGATTATTTCACTTATAAGACGACGGAAAGCATTTTGGTGGGAGGAAACGGGGCAGGGCTCTGGGGAAACCCAGGACCATCCGCAAGTCGCTTTAAGACATTTCCACGTACAGCGGGAGACGAATCCAGCTTGAACTCACAGCGACCGCGTTAGTGAGAGCCTTCTGGGGCATTGCGCCACAATGACACGCTAACGGGCTACATCAGTGAAATATTTTGCTCTGTGTCTTTTTGCGATAAATGCTCTTCAAAGGTTCTCTTATCCAGCCGTTACTAATCTAATATTAGTACTAGGCCATGGGGTGAGCCATGTTAAAGAAACCTGAATAACCAATATCTTGGTTATGCAACATCACAAAAAAACAAAAAAAAAACAACACAAAAAACAAAAACATAAATAACACGCTTTCTCCACATGTAAGGGCAGATTTGAATGGTATGTCATGGATAGAGTATTGATCTGAATGCAAGCATGGGATCAGAATGTAAGCACGGGTCAGAATGCGAGGACGGGAGCAGAATGCGACCATCGGATCAGAATGCGAGCACAGGATCGGAATGTGACGATCGGATCAGAATGCGAGCACGGGATCAGAATGCGAGCACAAGCACGGGATCAGAATGCGAGAACGGGATCAGAATGCGAGCACGAGATCAGAATGCGACCACGGGATTCGCCATACTTAAGGATATTTCACTTCTAGGACGGCGGTCAGCATTATGGTGGGTGGAAACCGGGCCAGCTTAAACTGATAACTGAAACTGATATAGTATCACAGAGAAAACATATCAACTTTGATATTAGGGATATCTAAATCAGCCAGAGTCGTCTCCACAAAGGGTAGATCACATAGGGTCAATGATTTGACAAGAAAAGTGATAAGTTCCGCGGGGAATGAGAGAACAGCAAACAAGAATACTTAGAATAATTTCTTTTATTTACAGAAAGCCAATTAATGAATGAAAAAATGTGGTTTTATGACATGTGGGCAAATATTTCTTCCATATTCTGGTGGGAATATTCTTGAACCAGAAAAAATATGACTAATCTGTATGATGTTGCTGGTCGCTTTGAGATGTGAAAAACGAATGTCTATGGGATGAAATATGTGGTCCTATGTTCTGTACTTTGAAGCACAATCGTGCATGCTCATACACGCTCATATAAACACATTCATTCACAACGCGCTATGCACAATAGTGCATGCTCATACACACTCATATAAACACATTCACTCACAGCGCACTATGCACAATCGTGCATGCTCATACACACTCATATAAACACATTCACTCACAGCGCACTATGCACAATCGTGCATGCTCATACACACTCATATAAACACTTTCACTCACAGCGCACTATGCAGAATCGTGCATGCTCATACACACTCATATAAACACATTCACTCACAACGCACTATGCACAATCGTGCATGCTCATACACACTCATATAAACACATTTACTCACAGCGCACTATGCACAATTGTGCATGCTCATACACACTCATATAAACACATTCACTCACAGCGCACTATGCACAATCGCGCATGCTCATACACACTCATATAAACACATTCACTCACAGCGCACTATGCACAATCGTGCATGCTCATACACACTCATATAAACACATTCACTCACAACGCACTATGCACAATCGTGCATGCTCATACACACTCATATAAACACATTCACTCACAGCGCACTATGCAGAATCGTGCATGCTCATACACACTCATATAAACACATTCACTCACAACGCACTATGCAGAATCGTGCATGCTCATACACACTTCTATAAACACATTCACTCACAACGCACTATGCACAATCGTGCATGCTCATACACACTTCTATAAACACATTCACTCACAACGCACTATGCACAATCGTGCATGCTCATACACACTCATATAAACACATTCATTCACAACGCACTATGCAGAATCTTGCATGCTCAAACAAACTTCTATGAACACATTCACTCACAACGCACTATGCACAATCGTGCATGCTCATACACACTCATATAAACACGTTCACTCACAACGCACTATGCACAATCGCGCGTGCTCATACACACTCATATAAACACATTCACTCACAGCGCACTATGCACAATCGTGCATGCTCATACACACTCATATAAACACATTCACTCACAACGCACTATGCACAATCGTGCATGCTCATACACACTCATATAAACACATTTACTCACAGCGCACTATGCACAATTGTGCATGCTCATACACACTCATATAAACACATTCACTCACAGCGCACTATGCACAATCGCGCGTGCTCATACACACTCATATAAACACATTCACTCACAGCGCACTATGCACAATCGTGCATGCTCATACACACTCATATAAACACATTCACTCACAACACACTATGCACAATCGTGCATGCTCATACACACTCATATAAACACATTCACTCACAGCGCACTATGCAGAATCGTGCATGCTCATACACACTCATATAAACACATTCACTCACAACGCACTATGCAGAATCGTGCATGCTCATACACACTTCTATAAACACATTCACTCACAACGCACTATGCACAATCGTGCATGCTCATACACACTTCTATAAACACATTCACTCACAACGCACTATGGCACAATCGTGCATGCTCATACACACTCATATAAACACATTCATTCACAACGCACTATGCAGAATCTTGCATGCTCAAACAAACTTCTATGAACACATTCACTCACAACGCACTATGCACAATCGTGCATGCTCATACACACCCATATAAACACATTCACTCACAACGCACTATGCACAATCGTGCATGCTCATACACACTCATATAAACACGTTCACTCACAACGCACTATGCACAATCGTGCATGCTCATACACACTCATATAAACACATTCACTCACAACGCACTATGCACAATCGTGCATGCTCATACACACTCATATAAACACATTCACTCACAACGCACTATGCACAATCGTGCATGCTCAAACAAACTCATATAAACACATTCACTCACAACGCACTATGCACAATCGTGCATGCTCATACACACTCATATAAACACGTTCACTCACAACGCACTATGCACTATCGTGCATGCTCATACACACTCATATAAACACATTCACTCCAGTGCACTATGCACAATCGTGCATGCTCATACACACTTATATAAACACGTTCACTCACAACGCACTATGCAGAATCAGTGCATGCTCATACACACTCATATAACACATTCACTCCCAGCGCACTATGCAGAATCGTGCATGCTCATACACACTCATATAAACACGTTCACTCACAACGCACTATGCACAATCGTGCATGCTCACACACACATATATAAACACATTCACTCACAACGCACTATGCACAATCGTGCATGCTCATACACACTCATATAAACACATTCATTCACAGCGCACTATGCAGAATCGTGCATGCTCATACACACTTATATAAACACATTCACTCACAACGCACTATGCACAATCGTGCATGCTCATACACACCCATATAAACACATTCACTCACAACGCACTATGCAGAATCGTGCATGCTCATACACACCCATATAAACACATTCACTCACAACGCACTATGCACAATCGTGCATGCTCATACACACATATATAAACACATTCACTCCCAGCGCACTATGCACAATCGTGCATGCTCATACACACCCATATAAACACATTCACTCACAACGCACTATGCAGAATCGTGCATGCTCATACACACATATATAAACGCATTCACTCACAGCGCACGATGCACTCGCAACGCATTATGCACAATCGTGCATGCTCATACACACTTATATAAACAGATTCACAACGCACTCACGCCGCACGCTGAACAGCTGAGTCACCTGATATTCAATATACTGACACATACACTGTAAATACTAATAAAGCAAACTGCTCTGATAAAAGCAGTTCAATTAGAATTACTCAAAGCACATTGTCCATATTTTCTTTCACTTATAAACATTTTATCACACTTAAGCAAAATTTTAAACCAGAAAACATATTTTGGTGTGGTATAATCCAGATACATGGAATACTGAGACGAAAAATTAAGTCCATTTGGACTCTTATAGCCCTTTCTTCACAAAACAAGAAAAACATCATAATAGGGCTGACAGTACAACTCACCAATTGTACACTGTGCGTCTGACATATTCAGAGCTGTTGTTTATACTCAGTACCAATGCACACAGTTAAGGGCCACACATCACGTTCATATGTGTATTTCACATTCGTATGTGTATTTCACATTCGTATGTGTATTTCACGTTCATATGTGTATCACCATCTCATGATACAATACTGTTCAAATGTCATGACGGATGGAGAACCTCACTGGACATAGGACTGCAAAACCTTGAACCAAGAGCAACGCAAATCATCCACTCATTGCACGTCTGTTTCTTGTCTCTTCACAAACGGGAGAACAACGCAGGAGAATCTTTACAGTACTGTCTTATGTACCTCACAGTGATACCATTCCCTGCATCATTTCTGGTGCCACAATTTCTGGATTTATCTATTTATTTATTTGATTACCGTACTCAAGAACACTCACTGTTGTTTGTTGGTGTACTATTAGTTACATGGTTACTCAGTGATAAAGGCACAGAAATAAAGAATATCACTAACCCTCATATTGGGAGAGACGTCTGAAGGTTACTGGCACCATATACTTCCGTATCCTATCGCTGACTAACGCATTTATCAAATGTAAGCAATTCAGCTCTGAAGACCCATGTATAGACGAATCGCTTCACTGACGTGACCATTGATGTCACAAGCACACAAAGGGAGATAACCTAGTCAGCAGACACATACACGTATGAGGTCGGCTGTGGGGTACAGGAATAACACATCCCCCATGACAACTGCTGTCCAATGAAAAGTCAAGTGTTTTGTCTCACGAGAGATAAATGTTCACACTGCCACTGTACTACTGTACACTGGTTTCTACTGTACACTGGTTTCTACTGTACACTGGGGAAACCTTCACATGTAGCAATGTGTATACACCAGGCCTCTTGCACTTTAACAGTCAGCACGGATGTTCTCTCGCAACCAATTCCTCTGATGTTTCTCTAGCAAACACCGTCCAGACAGCTGCAAGTTTTGCAATGGAGACGACTCTCACAAATAAGCCACCATTCTGAAAAAATTCTCCAGGATGTGGTTGTTCATGTTTCTTCTTCCTCTTCCTCAGCATCACTCTCCACCAACCTGGCTTTTTTCTTCACAGGGCTACCCTCTGACCCAGAGTCATCCTGCATGCAAAAACAACTTTGTTATTCTTTGAACACAGTGCGATTCCCACTGAGTACCATATTTCACCTAAAGTTGGTATGAAAAAAAAAACATACTTCCAGAAGCAGGTGAAACTCTTAAAATTATTCTTTTGATGCCAACATTGAAGTTTTTCAGATAAAATGTTAATCAAACTTTGTCTTGGTCTGGTAAAATGGATGAATCCATCAGAATCAAGCAAAATGTGTCACTTGAAAAATGCTAAATTATAAGTAAAATATGTAAAACATGGTAGACTGTAAGTCACATAACTGAAGAAGGTTCACCTGTCAGACAGAAACATACAAATAATAACTGTAACATAAACATGTGCCTATCTAAACAATACCACGGATACACATTTGTTTGCACATGCATCAACTTGCAATGTTAAAAATATAAGTTTAATTTCTGACATTCGTTTCATTCAGGGTTCCCATAACAAAGACCAGAAAATGTTTCTCAAGGACATTCGAGGACTGTTCCATTAGAAGTGAACCTTCTAATGGAAATTAACCGTTACTTGTTTGGTAGCTTACTGTAATGACTGGTCCATTTCAAACACAAAGCAATTTTAAAATTAATATTAAAATAATATTTTGAAGTACTTATCCCTACTTGTCCCCAAAATTAAACTCTTTTTCAAGGACTTTTCAGGTCTTAAAAAACCTTTAAAATAGAATTCAAGTACTTTTCAAGATTTGTAAGGATCAGTGACATTGGAAACAATTATTCCTATGAATAAACAAGTGTCAATTTGTGAGTAAAAATTTAACCAATCCACACTTCAGTGAGAAATGATCTGAGGTTGCCATGGTATCCTGGTTGCCATGACAACAGTGGCCATTTTACCTCATCACTCTCCAGTTTCTTGGGACCTCTCTTGGACTGCTTGGTTTCAGTTTCAGATTCAGAATCGCCCCCACTGCTGGACGAGTATATATTGGGCCTGTCTGTGTGAGGGAAAACAAACAACGTGTTCACTTCGGAGGCAACGCAAAATTATTTGTCTTCTCTACAAAACATTTTCACTTTGTTTATAATGAAAAGATGTGAGGTTGCCTTGGAAACGGACCTACATGTAATGCTTACTTACATATTTTTTTTTTTAAACATATACATGTAACCAAGGTTTACGGCCTTCTACTTATTACTGGATTAGGTCTTACTGTAGTATTTGTAGTGTTCAAGTCCACTTCACTTATTATACACGTAACACATCGCTTACGTTAGGTTATGTATTTGTATTAACCGCAATGATGGAATCTGTGTAACAGATATGACAGTACTTTTACGATGATAGTCAGTTTTATGGGTGGAGGAAACCAGAATGCCCAGTAATCACCAGGCATATATTCAACTGAATATTAACTGACTATTCAGTTAATATTCAACTGTACAGCCGGCTTGATGTTTTACACTTTTATTTATGTTGGCTTTGCCAAACACCAATCAGATTTGCGATGAACAAACTTATAAATACATGTAAATATGAATACAGGGCGAAAAATTCCTGAATGAGCATGATGCAATAAATAAATAATTAAAAAATGGGGCCAGGATATTGTTACTCCCATTTCTCCCCTGATCATTCTTGGTTGCTATGGAGACTCACCTCCTTTCTGTTTGTAATGTTTCTTGATGGCTGACAGTGAGATTCCACCCTCATCATCATCATCTTCATCGTCATAGCGACTTTCCAGGTACGACGATGACAGACCCCGGGCGTTCGCTCTGTCACGCATCCTCCTCTGCTGTGACTCACGCCGCACAGATGCGCGCAGGCGCTCCTCTTCTTTCTGAAATCAACAATTATGACAATAACGGATTGAAATGTCAATGTTACTACGATGGTGGTCAGTTTTATAGCTGGGAGACGGGAGTACCGGGCATCAACCACCGACCTTTGGCAAGTTATTGTAATGTCGTCATTTGCGACCTTTAGTATGTCACATAACCCATATCAGGTGACCTCACCTTGATCATCTCTTCACGATGAGCGTCTGGATCAGATCCTGCCATAGGAAGGACCTTGACCTTCTGTGTTTTAGATGACCTGTCTGCCAGTGACATCGTCATCTTCCGGTGAGTCATCGACTCGATTGAGTGAGGTCTGCAATAAAAACAATAAAGACGATGTGAGAAGGAAAATTCAGAAAAAGCTTGTCGATTTTAATCTACAAAGTTACTGTCCGCTATATGTGAGGACAACATAGCAATTTAAGTATCTTTAGACCACTGACATCTAATAAATTGCAACTAACTTCACTGTATTTTTTTTTCACCTAAGTCTGCTTAAGCTGTAGTGCTTGAGGTGAAAAAAGCCCTCACTGGGGCAAATTGACAGGGTATTTCACCACTTGCATGTGACCATCTGACTACGTTGCTGCTTTGGTTTTACTCCTCGTGCTGTAAGTCTTACAATATCAGTACCCTTATTAATCTATTCATTTAATGGGTATTTTATAATGTAATCAAAGATTTTTCAATGATGCCGCTGTGATCAAGTTCACTGCTGGAAGAAGATGAGCACAGCCATCATGGAGAAACCTCGAAACCTCACCAGCTACATGTGCGTGACAAACCTCCTGACTAAAGGCCCCATCCGAATCAACAGAGTCTAGATTCAAACCAAGTAGTTCCTGTCCCTATTAGCCTTCAGAGTTACAAACACAACGTCAACCACATTTTCCATGGGAACATATATCTTCATTATGTGCTGGAAGTTACCATGGGCGTATATAACAGGGTTCCACATTGATTTCAGTTGCTTGTGTACTTAAATAGAGCATGATTTACTCTGAAAACAACTTCTATCTTGATGTCAATGAATATCACACAGCAGCGATCCGCCTCACTGAACATATCACACAGCAGCAGTCTACCTCATTGAGTATATTACACAGCAGCCATCTACCTCACTGAGCATATTACACAGCAGCAATCTACGCCATTGAGAATATCAGACAGCAGCGATCTACCTCAAAGAGTATATCACACAGCAGCGATCTACCTCACTGAGCATATCACACAGCAGCGATCTACCTCACTGAGCATATTACACAGCAGCCATCTACCTCACTGAGCATATTACACAGCAGCCATCTACCTCACTGAGCATATTACACAGCAGCCATCTACCTCATTGAGCATATTACACAGCAGCCATCTACCTCACTGAGCATATTACACAGCAGCCATTTACCTCACTGAGCATATTACACAGCAGCCATCTACCTCACTAAGCATATCACACAGCAGCCATCTACCTCACTGAGCATATTACACAGCAGCCATCTACCTCACTGAGCATATTACACAGCAGCCATATACCTCACTGAGCATATTACACAGCAGCCATCTACCTCACTGAGCATATTACACAGCAGCCATCTACCTCACTGAGTATATTACACAGCAGCCATCTACCTCACTGAGCATATTACACAGCAGCCATCTACCTCGCTGAGCATATCACACAGCAGCCATCTACCTCACTGAGCATATTACACAGCAGCCATTTACCTCACTGAGCATATCACACAGCAGCCATCTACCTCACTGAGCATATCACACAGCAGCCATCTACCTCACTGAGCATATTACACAGCAGCCATCTACCTCATTGAGCATATCACACAGCAGCCATCTACCTCACTGAGCATATCACACAGCAGCCATCTACCTCACTGAGCATATTACACAGCAGCCATCTACCTCACTGAGCATATTACACAGCAGCCATCTACCTCACTGAGTATATTACACAGCAGCCATCTACCTCACTGAGCATATCACACAGCAGCCATCTACCTCACTGAGCATATCACACAGCAGCCATCTACCTCACTGAGCATATCACACAGCAGCCATCTACCCCATTGAGCATATCACACAGCAGCCATCTACCTCACTGAGCATATCACACAGCAGCCATCTACCTCACTGAGCATATCACACAGCAGCCATCTACCTCACTGAGCATATCACACAGCAGCAATCTATCTCACTGAGCATATCACACAGCAGCAGTCTACCTCACTGAGCATATTACACAGCAGCCATTTACCTCACTGAGCATATCACACAGCAGCCATCTACCTCACTGAGCATATTACACAGCAGCCATTTACCTCACTGAGCATATCACACAGCAGCCATCTACCTCACTGAGCATATCACACAGCAGCCATCTACCTCACTGAGCATATTACACAGCAGCCATCTACCTCACTGAGCATATCACACAGCAGCCATCTACCTCACTGAGCATATTACACAGCAGCCATTTACCTCACTGAGCATATCACACAGCAGCCATCTACCTCATTGAGCATATCACACAGCAGCCATCTACCTCACTGAGCATATTACACAGCAGCCATCTACCTCACTGAGCATATCACACAGCAGCCATCTACCTCACTGAGCATATCACACAGCAGCCATCTACCCCATTGAGCATATCACACAGCAGCCATATACCTCACTGAGCATATTACACAGCAGCCATCTACCTCACTGAGCATATTACACAGCAGCCATATACCTCATTGAGCATATCACACAGCAGCCATCTACCTCACTGAGCATATCACACAGCAGCCATCTACCTCACTGAGCATATCACACAGCAGCCATCTACCTCACTGAGAGGAAGCCTGCATGAGCTGGACTTGAACTCACAGCGAACGCATTGATCCAAGAACATGTTTTAATGAGGTATAGGTGTACACACAGAGCATAAATCAGCCTCAATGTCTCAGCCAATCAAATAGCAGGTTAGATACATGCCAGAAATATACTCCACTGTTTCAACCAGTCAGACTGCATGTTACACAGATGACTGTGCTACATCAACGTCTTGGCCAACCAGAGAGCATGTTACATAATCAGAAATCTACTTCACTACTTTGACCAATCAGACACACACGACACCGTTCTACCTCACTCTCTCTGCCAATCAGAGAGCATGTTACTCAGAAATCTACCTCACGGTATCAGTCAATCAACATATGTTTCTCACCTGAAGGTCAGCTTTGTTTTGAAGACAGCCTGCCCCTGTAACCCTGTTCCCTGCCTCACAAACAAATGATTGTAGTCTCCCTGCAGGGGCATTGTGTGAATATCAAAGACCTCTTCGCCGAGATGCAGGGACATGCTGAAACAGGAAGTACAAGTAACACACTCCTGACAATGTCTGAATTTTCATTGCGTTAGCACAAACTGAGAAAAACCACAAATGTGATATATTCAGAACACATGGTTGGAAATTTTCTTCATTTTTTCTGTTTCTCGGAGGTCATTAAGAACAAGTATAAGAGAAAAGGATGTAAAGAAAAGGATGTAAAGAAAATGCATCCTTAACAAAAAGAACAAAAAGCAATAAATAACCACTTTATATTTTCCTCTTTCTGAGCTTTGAATTCATTTATTTGATAGTTCTTAATGTCAGCCAGTATGGTTTGTTGGTGGAGTACCCAAAGCTTAGCATTTTTCAAGTGACACCGTTTGCTTGGTTGTGACTGATTTATTCATTTTCATGTAAAGTTTGATTAATTTTTTTATCACAAAAACTTAAGTGTTGCCACCAAAAGTGTCATTTTTAGGCCTTTCTGTGTTTCTGATGCATGTTAACACACTACACTTCAGGTCAAGTACAGTACACCACATTGCCTGGAATAAACCACCGAACTTCAGCAGGTAACTTCCTGTTCTGAAGAAGAATAACTACCTAGCAAAATAAGGTAACTGGGCATACAGCAATTCTTCAACCTTTTTGCACGTTTGCAAGGTGTTTATTCAAGCACATTCTAAAGGCATTATTCTGTGTAGACACTTTTTTCTGAGATAGGCCAATCCAACCAATGTAGCTTTGTCTTCTAAATATAACTAAAACTGCATAAAGTGCACTATAAAACTGCCATAAGTTTTGTATTAGACCAAGACTGGTAGTCTGGACTATAAAACTGCCATAAGTTTTGTATTAGGCCAAGCCTGGTAGTCTGGACTATAAAACTGCCATAAGTTTTGTATTAGACCAAGCCTGGTAGTCTGGACTATAAAACTGCCATAAGTTTTGTATTAGACCAAGCCTGGTAGTCTGGACTATAAAAGTGTCACAAGTTTTGTATTAGGCTAAGCCTGGTAGTCTGGACTATGAAACTGCTATAAGTTTTGTATTAGACCAAGACTGGTAGTCTGGACTATAAAACTGCCATAAGTTTTGTATTAGACCAAGCCTGGTAGTCTGGACTATAAAAGTGTCACAAGTTTTGTATTAGGCTAAGCCTGGTAGTCTGGACTATAAAAGTGTCACTAGTTTTGTATTAGACCAAGCCTGGTAGTCTGGACTATAAAAGTGTCACAAGTTTTGCATTAGGCTAAACCTGGTAGTCTGGACTATAAAACTGCCATAAGTTTTGTATTAGACCAAGCCTGGTAGTCTGGACTATAAAAGTGTCACAAGTTTTGTATTAGGCTAAGCCTGGTAGTCTGGACTATAAAAGTGCCTCTAGTTTTGTATTAGGCCAAGCCTGATAGTCTGGACTATAAAAGTGTCACAAGTTTTGCATTAGGCTAAACCTGGTAGTCTGGACTATAAAAGTGCCTCTAGTTTTGTATTAGACCAAGCCTGGTAGTCTGGACTATAAAACTGCCATAAGTTTTGTATTAGACCAAGCCTGGTAGTCTGGACTATAAAAGTGTCACAAGTTTTGTATTAGGCTAAGCCTGGTAGTCTGGACTATAAAAGTGTCACTAGTTTTGTATTAGACCAAGCCTGGTAGTCTGGACTATAAAAGTGTCACAAGTTTTGCATTAGGCTAAACCTGGTAGTCTGGACTATAAAACTGCCATAAGTTTTGTATTAGACCAAGCCTGGTAGTCTGGACTATAAAAGTGTCACAAGTTTTGTATTAGGCTAAGCCTGGTAGTCTGGACTATAAAAGTGTCACAAGTTTTGTATTAGGCTAAACCTGGTAGTCTGGACTATAAAAACGCCTCTAGTTTTGTATTAGACCAAGCCTGGTAGTCTGGACTATAAAACTGCCATAAGTTTTGTATTAGACCAAGCCCGGTAGTCTGGACAATGAAAGTGCCACAAGTTTTGTATTAGGCTAAGCCTGGTAGTCTGGACTATAAAACTGCCATAAGTTTTGTATTAGACCAAGCCCGGTAGTCTGGACAATGAAAGTGCCACAAGTTTTGTATTAGGCCAAGACTGGTAGTCTGGACTATAAGAGTGCCACTAGTTTTGTATTAGGCCAAGCCTGGTAGTCTGGACAATGAAAGTGTCACAAGTTTTGTATTAGACCAAGCCTGGTAGTCTGGACTATAAAAGTGCCACAAGTTTTGTATTAGACCAAGCCTGGTAGTCTGGACTATAAAAGTGTCACAAGTTTTGTATTAGGCTAAACCTGGTAGTCTGGACTATAAAATTGTCACAAGTTTTGTATTAGGCTAAGCCTGGTAGTCTGGACAATGAAAGTGCCACAAGTTTTGTATTAGGCTAAGCCTGGTAGTCTGGACAATGAAACTGCCACAAGTTTTGTATTAGGCTAAGCCTGGTAGTCTGGACTATAAAAGTGTCACAAGTTTTGCATTAGGCTAAACCTGGTAGTCTGGACTATAAAAGTGCCTCTAGTTTTGTATTAGACCAAGCCTGGTAGTCTGGACTATAAAACTGCCATAAGTTTTGTATTAGACCAAGCCCGGTAGTCTGGACAATGAAAGTGCCACAAGTTTTGTATTAGGCTAAGCCTGGTAGTCTGGACTATAAAAGTGCCACTAGTTTTATATTAGACCAAGACTGGTATTCAGATTTAAGCCAGGGTTAACTCTTAATACACTTCTAAACAACTGGCCCAGGCCTCACATTTGTCCGTTGAATCTTCCCCATCTCACCTCCCATCCGACCAGCGGACAATCCTCCCATTGCTCTCCTTTTCCACATTGCCGTTTTCATCTCGGATTTCATTTCCTTCCTCGTCTTTCTTCGTTCTCCAGCGTATTGTGTTCTCCACCTGTTACCATGGCAACAGCAAAATCTTAGTTTAATTTGTCAGGTGCTTCACATTGTACTCAAAAATATTCACACAAGTTAACAGAGGCAAAATATTAGTTTCAACAAGGAGAAACTTTCAAATGGTTGAATTATTTACTGATTGATGCTTGCTTTATATTGTGTGTATACTACAAAATACTTCATCGATACAGGGATAAAACCCTTGATCTTTGTACAAGTCCATTAATTCCAATAAATCCAATTTGCAAAAATCAGTATAATGCTTAAGACTTTTCATTTTTGTTTATTTGGTCCATGTTTAATCCCGTGCTCCAGAATATCACAGTGTTCTAGTTTATGGGCAGTTTGGACGTAAGCACAGTGCCTGGAGAAAGCCACTAACCCCTGTAAGTTTTTCAGGTATCACGCTGGTGAAAACCACCAACCCTTTTCAGGTATCACACTGGTGAAAACCACCAACCCTTTTCAGGTATCACACTGGTGAAAACCACCAACCCTTGTCAGGTATCAGGCTGGAGAAAACCACCAACCCTTGTCAGGTATCAGGCTGGAGAAAACCACCAACCCTTGTCAGGTATGAGGCTGGAGAAAACCACCAACCCTTGTCAGGTATGAGGCTGGAGAAAACCAGCAACCCTTGTCAGGTATCAGGCTGGAGAAAACCAGCAACCCTTGTCAGGTATGAGGCTGGAGAAAACCACCAACCCTTGTCAGGTATGAGGCTGGAGAAAACCACCAACCCTTGTCAGGTATCACACTGGTGAAAACCACCAACCCTTGTCAGGTATCAGGCTGGAGAAAACCAGCAACCCTTGTCAGGAATCAGGCTGGAGAAAACCACCAACCCTTGTCAGGTATCAGGCTGGAGAAAACCACCAACCCTTGTCAGGTATCAGGCTGGAGAAAACCACCAACCCTTGTCAGGTATGAGGCTGGAGAAAACCACCAACCCTTGTCAGGTATCACGCTGGTGAAAACCACCAACCCTTTTCAGGTATCACACTGGTGAAAACCACCAACCCTTGTCAGGTATCACACTGGTGAAAACCACCAACCCTTGTCAGGTATCAGGCTGGAGAAAACCACCAACCCTTGTCAGGTATCAGCCTGGAGAAAACCACCAACCCTTGTCAGGTATCAGGCTGGAGAAAACCACCAACCCTTGTCAGGAATCAGGCTGGAGAAAACCACCAACCCTTGTCAGGTATCAGGCTGGAGAAAACCACCAACCCTTGTCAGGAATCAGGCTGGAGAAAACCACCAACCCTTGTCAGGTATCAGGCTGGAGAAAACCACCAACCCTTGTCAGGTATCAGGCTGGAGAAAACCACCAACCCTTGTCAGGTATCAGGCTGGAGAAAACCACCAACCCTTGTCAGGTATCAGATAAAGTGAATCTCCTAATTCTGGTGAGCCAATGGTTTAACCATTTGAGACAGTGAGACCCATCCTAGCACATCCACCTGGAAGTGTAATGACGGTGAATTGAATATTGAGTAATGTCTCTAAAGCGAAACGCCAATCAATGTTTGGTCAGTGACCTTATTGACCTTTCTGAAAGGAGAGATCAAGTGACACCCAATGGAGCTGCTCAGTGATTGGTTGATTATCTGACCTTGAGCTTTAACCTTGCCCTTCCTTCCTCATCCAGGACTTCATCCTCATCAATCTCATCCTCATACGTCTGCGGGTCAAATGGCCTGTCAGCAGGAAATGAGGATATGGGTCGTGTTTAAATACACCAAAATACAAACCGCCCGTCAGCAGGAAATGAGGATATGGGTCGTGTTTACATACACCAAAATACAAACGGCCCATCAGCAGGAAATGAGGATATGGGTCGTGTTTACATACACCAAAATACAAATGGCCTGTCAGCAGGAAATGAGGATATGGGTCATATTTACATCCACCAAAATACAAATGGCCTGTCAGCAGGAAAAGAGGATATGGGTCGTGCTTAAACACACCAAAATACAAACGGCCTGTCAGCAGGAAATGAGGATATGGGTCGTGTTTGAACACACCAAAATATAAACGGCCTGTCAGCAGGAAATGAGGATATGGGTCGTGTTTAAATACACCAAAATACAAATGGCCTGTCAGCAGGAAATGAGGATATGGGTCGTGTTTAAACACACCAAAATACAAACTACTGTGTTCCCCTCCGGCTGTAAGTGGGGAGGTTTGCCAGCAATCTGCGGATGGTCGTGAGTTTCCTCCAGGCTTTGTAAGGTTTCCTCCCACCATAACGTTGGCCGCCGTAGTATACGTGAAATATTCTGGAGTAAGGCATAAAACACCAATCAAAATAAATAAATAAATAAATCAATAAATAAATAAAACTACTGTGTACTAAATTCTGAATCTTATCTACAATATCTGTATGTGCAACTGCTACATTTAGTTATAAATAAAATCAGTAAATACCAGGAATTAACTTTTGACCGGCATATGTTGCACAGGGTAATTTAAGGGATTTAGACCTCCCAGTGTCCTCACCTGGATATTGGTTGATTCAGACTGTCTTTTTCACCATGAATTCAAACTGATATATATCCATTACAGGATAATAGTGGATTAACATCATTAAGAATTCTGTCTCAAAATGTACATGCATGGAATATTTCATATACATAATTAAGGTGACATTACTTTTCAGATACAACAAAAACAGACAAAACAAAAAAAAAAGAAAAAAAAGAAAAGATAAATGAAAAGTTAACAGCATTCATGGCATTATCATGGGATGAAATCAGGCTGAAACCCACAACCATTGGTAGGTTGCTGGCAAACCTTCGCACGTACCACCGAAGAGGAAGTCAGTATGAGCAGGACTTGAACTCGCAGTGACCCCATTGGTGACAGACTCCTGGGTCATCGCGCTACGCTGGCACACTAGCCACCTTGACCACGGAGGCCCTTGAGTGAGTGAGTGAGTGAGTGAGTGCTTGGGGTTTAACTTCGTACTTAACAATTTTTCAGTCACATGACGACGAAGGAATCCTTAGGGTGCATGTACGTATAATGAGCCTCTTTGTTGCAGGACGGATTTCCACTGCTCTTTTATCTAGTGCTGCTTCACTGATGCACCTTACTGAAGGCAAGTAAGCCCCGACAAAGCCATTATACTGATACAGGTCAAGCAAGCGAGGTTGAACGCCAAGCGAGAAAGTTACAACTTCCTGTTTTAAGGTCTTAGGTGTGACCCGACACAGGACTGACCCTGGATCTACTGCTCCCCAAGGGGATGCTCTACCAACTATGCTATTGGGACTGGTCGGAGGCCCTTGAAATCTGTTGAATAAACAGTGGTGATCACATACACTCATACAAAAATTCCTTTTGTTATTGTTAGATCTGACATTACTGTAAAGCTTTCCAACAGCCACCTCAGAATGACTGATCACTGTAAAGCTTTCCCACAGCCACCTCAGAATGTCTGATCACTGTAAAGCTTTCCAACAGCCACCTCAGAATGACTGATCACTGTAAAGCTTTCCCATAGCCACCTCAGAATGTCTGATCACTGTAAAGCTTTCCCATAGCCACCTCAGAATGACTGATCACTGTAAAGCCTTCCCACAGCCACCTCAGAATGACTGATCACTGTAAAGCTTTCCCACAGCCACCTCAGAATGTCTGATCACTGTAAAGCTTTCCCACAGCCACCTCAGAATGACTGATCACTGTAAAGCTTTCCAACAGCCTCCTCAGAATGAGTGATCACTGTAAAGCTTTCCCACAGCCACCTCAGAATGACTGATCACTGTAAAGCTTTCCCACAGCTACCTCAGAATGACTGATCACTATATAGCTTTCCCACAGCCACCTCAGAAAGACTGATCACTGTAAAGCTTTCCAACAGCCTCCTCAGAATGACTGATCACTGTAAAGCTTTCCAACAGCCACCTCAGAATGAGTGATCACTGTAAAGCTTTCCCACAGCCACCTCGGAATGACCGATCACTGTAAAGCTCTCCCACAGCCACCTCAGAATGACTGACCGATGTACAGCTTTCCCACAGCCACCTCAGAATTACTGATCACTGTAAAGCTTTCCCACAGCCACCTCAGAATGAGTGATCACTGTAAGCCTTCCCACAGCCACCTCAGAATGACTGATCACTGTAAAGCTTTCCCACAGCCACCTCAGAATGACTGATCACTGTAAAGCTTTCCCACAGCCACCTCAGAATGACTGATCACTGTAAAGCTTTCCCACAGCCACCTCAGTATGACTGATCACTGTAAAGCTTTCCCACAGCCACCTCAGAATGACTGATCACTGTAAAGCTTTCCCACAGCCACCTCTGAATGACTGATCACTGTAAAGCTTTCCCACAGCCACCTCAGAATGACTTATCACTGTAAAGCTTTCCCACAGCCACCTCAGAATGACTGATCACTGTAAAGCCTTCCCACAGCCACCTCAGAATGACTGATCACTGTAAAGCTTTCCCACAGCCACCTCAGAATGACTGATCACTGTAAAGCTTTTCCACAGCCACCTCAGAATGACTGATCACTGTAAAGCCTTCCCACAGCTACCTCAGAATGACTGATAACTCACCTTGTTTCCACACTGAGGAAGTTGGGTAACTTGACAAAGTGCACGGCACGGTTGAGCTTGGTGTTGATGCGGGGAATCTCCACCTCTATCCTTGTCTCCGGCGGTTCTTCCTCTGGCTCCTCAGCTGGCTCCATCTGAAACAGGAGAGGCAACTCTACTGTCACACACCAGGGGAGATAAATCATGCACATCAAGTCAGATCTATTATTTAGCCAACCAAGTGAGTTAACTCATTCGCTCCCGGAAGCGGCTTAAGCTGCAGCCTAACCATACCCTTGGTCCTTGGGGCACCTTGTTTCCCCGCGAGTGGCTTCAGCCGCATAAAACACTGTCTCTGACTGGTCTATTTTTGCACGGAAATTGGGATTTTTAGGGAGCTAAACCAATCAAATACTTCCTTATTAGACCCTATGGAAGCCACCCGAGAGGTGTTCGTAGATTTACATTGGTTGCAAGCGATAAAAAGGCGCGAAAAAATGTGGAGAAGATTCGACGACTTTCGCTGAGGCGTTTGCCGAAATGGCGGACTAGAGTACAGACGACAATTTCGAAGGCTTTATGAATAAAGACATTTGAGAGGATTTCAATTCGGATATTTCGGTTTCAGATGTTAGCAGTGACATAGAAGAGTCTCCTGACAAAGACAAATTAACTTTAGGTCAACTACGCTCAAGAATTAACAAGAGATGCGAACCTGAACTATCAGAAAATGTACCGGTAACAACAACGAACGCGAACTATGGAAACGCATTTTACTCAAATCGAGAGATACATTGTTCTAATAAAGTGATTAATTTTATATTTACATGCTTCACAGAACAAAAATACCAACTGCCACTGAATATCTGACGGTGGAATTATCCAAAAATAATGGAACAAAAACTTCGAATTTTTTAGCCCAAAACTGTATTTCTGCTGTGGCCTGCCGAGGACCAAGCGGTGATCAGGGTTGCGGCAGCGAGGGCTGTATGACGTTGTGGTAGCAAATGAGTTAATCATGAATCTATACCCACTAAGATCTCCCTCTCATGCGTGACCTATTTCACAAAACTCAGATCTGCATGTTGTATTCAGCCACTTATTTTAACTGAGTCATCGTTAACTACGTCAAAAAAATATTGAAGTATAGCAGCAAAAAATTCACCTGACTAACACAAGAAAGTTTTGCACGTAGGAGCTGCTTCAGGCTTAGTCAGTGACTAACCACTACTGGAAGCAGCTATTTCATTGGTATGCAAATTGCACACTGCATTTGTCAATCCATGTACTATGGGAGGCAATTGCAACCCTGTGAATAGCTAAGCCAAATGTTGATTTATGAGGTAAAAGACTTTGATATGTAAATCGCTACCGATGACTGGCTTCGGTAAGGCGAGAAAGCGCCCCATCCGACCCATTATACTATACAGGTCAACCAGTCAAGGCAGTATCTCCTTCATGCTGAATGTCAAGCGAGGAAGTTACAACTTCCTACTTTAAAGTTTTAGGTGTGACTCGACCCAGGATCCCTCTGACCCGAAGTGGATGCTCTACCAACTGTGCTATCGGGGCTGGTATCTGCATAGAATGAAGCAATTTTAACATACCAAAACTTACCATGACTAAAATGTTTACTTACAAGCTTTGAGATAGTCTCTTGAATCAACAGCGCTGTTTTATTGTTGGTTACAAAGAACACTGGACAAGAAACTTACTTTTTTCTCAAAGGGAGACAACCTTGTAAACCTAAAACAGTTTTAGCCTGCTGAGCATGAAGTTTCCATTTTGCTTATTGTTGTACAGACCAGTGGGACCATATTCAGCGTTTAACCAAAGCTTACATTTACCTGCTCATCCGTCTGCCTTTGAGAGTTATCTCCCCCTTCTCCTTCCGCCTCTGATGCGGAACTGATATCATCGGCATCACCAAACAGATTGTCCACGGTGGCTAAATAAAAAACGCAAATTAACACTTAAAGGCACTCCGAACAATCATTTTGAAAGCTATCCCAGATTGAATCATTTTGAAAACTGCTCCCAGATTTAAACAAATTTATATTGCTTAAATTCTTAAATTACAACAAAAAAATCAAACACCCATGTCTAGTCAACAAAGGTGAATCAAAAACTCAGAAAATGACAGATAACTGTTGTCAAACAGGTTTTGAATGAGGCCTTGTTTTGGAGTGTGTCATCTTACTGGTGTGATGGTTCATCACGTTGGGTCACAGTCGGGCAGACTTACCCTCAACTTTGGTTTCGTCGTCCGATCCCACATCCATCTTTTCATCCCCACTTTCATCGTCGCTCACTATTTTCCTGGGCTTTGATTTCTTGATCTCCTCCTCAGAGTCCCTCCCATCTTTACCGTGACCACTGCGAGGAGAGCCACCTTCTGCCAATCACCCAGAAGGAAACAGACGCATGTATCATGCTAGTGGTGGTTGGTGTGTAACAGAACAAACATGAATTCTAATCCTATCAAGTAAGGAGTGGTAAGGATTATCTCCCTTGCCCTTCCCCATCTCCCCCAAAAAATAACAATTTCGGAACACTGTGAAGTACTGAATTTTGGTGCATTAAATACTGAATGATATATTACAGGTACCCGTAGTATTGATGAAGTGAAATCTTTATCACAACTCCTGTCAGCACAGTGGGCCAACTAAATTTTAACAGCAGAGGGAAAATTAGGAGCACGTGCTGGCTTCCAATGAACGTTGCTTTGATACATTCTATCCGATTGAGTAAGCTTCAAATTGTGATTCTGGATAACAACATGATGGCCGTTTGACAGCTACTTCACTATTAGCTGTTTCTAATCGGTTACAGAGGACGATTAAAACCGAAAACATCTTGATAAAGAATGAATAACTGGCGCTGATAATACTGGATTCTTCTGCTTTGCGTTGAACTGCTCGAAAGGTGATAGATCACTTTGCCATTTGCTCATCAAAGGTGCAAAAGAAGTGACACCTCTTTGAATACTGCTCACGTTGCTTGATAAAGAATGAGTGACTGGCGCCGATAATGGTGAATTCATTTGTTTTGCGTTGAACTGCTCGAAAGGTGAAAGGTCACTTTGCCAGGTGTTGAAAAGTACTCATCAATTCTTCGAAAAGAAGTGACACCTGTTTGAGTACTGCTCACGGTAGGTACGAAAGTAATCTTCTTACGTAGTGATAATCCATACCCCATTGTTTTAATCCCTGACCCAGGTCACGAGGATTAGCCACACCGCAGGAAACAAAGGAGGATTAAAGCCACCCTTGATAATACCTGTTTGACGTGCCTGAGTAATTTCGTCCATATCATAACAACTGAGGAAAAATTAAACAGTTTTAAGATTTTTTGGAGAAAATCCACGCAAAATAAATTTCATCGAATAACAGTACTTTACAGTAACATTACACTCATGCTTGATACGAAAATTATAAGTGGAATGACTAAATTGCGTTTCTGCAATGAAGCATGCTCAACTCTTTGTCTATAAACTAATATAGTATTTATTTGTTTCTGTATTCATGTGTTTATTTGGGAATTAAGCCATTTAGATCCAGGAGAACGCCATTGCCATTCATCAAGTGCCTAAAATAAATATTTGCCTTGAGTCTGGGCTTCAAGCTGTGGCCAAACTTCGTAACATATTTCTTGTAGCTTTGTTTCATAAAAGTTGTGTGGATTATAGTGCCATAAGACGGCATTTACAACATACGTAAAACTAATTTATGAAGTTTTGTAAAAGAGGAACCTGAATTCCTGTATCATATCTCACTGGCCTGGTTAATTTAGCCAAATACTGTGAGTGAAGTGAAACCAAATACCTGTCGATAGTTTCCTTTCCTTTTCAGTCGGGGACCCACTTTTGGCACTACCGGCTGGAGATCCACTCCTACTACGAGCACTTCCAGCAGGGGATCCACTCCTGCTACGGGCACTTCCAGCTGGGGACCCACTTCTGCTATGGGCACTACCTGCTGGGGAACCACTTCTGCTACGCGCACTACCTGCCGGAGATCCACTTCTGCTGCGGGCACTACCAGCTGGGGACCTACTCTTGCTACGGGCACTACCAGCTGGGGACCTACTTCTGCTACGGGCACTACCAGCCGGAGACCTACTTCTGCTATGGGCACTACCAGCCGGGGATCCGCTTCTACTACGGGCACTACCAGCTGGGGACCCGCTTCTACTACGGGCACTACCAACCGGGGACTCACTCCTGCTACGGGCACTACCAGCTGGAGACCCACTTCTGCTACGGGCACTACCAGCTGGAGAACCACTTCTAACACTACCAGCTGGGGAGCCACTTCTACTACGGGCACTACCAGCTGGGGAGCCACTTCTGGCACTACCAGCTGGGGAGCCACTTCTGGCACTACCAGCTGGGGAGCCACTTCTTGCACTGCCTGCTGGGGAGCCACTTCTGGCACTACCAGCTGGGGAGCCACTTCTTGCACTTCCTGCTGGGGAGCCACTTCTGGCACTACCAGCTGGGGAACCACTTCTTGCACTGCCTGCTGAGGACCCACTTCTTGCACTACCAGCTGGGGACCCACTTCTTGCACTACCTGCTGGGGACCCACTTCTTGCACTACCAGCTGGGGATCCACTTCTGGCGCTACCAGCTGGAGACCCACTTCTGGCACTACCAGCTGGGGAGCCACTTCTTGCACTGCCTCCTGGGGACCCGCTTCTAGAGCTTCCATCTGGAGACCCACTTCTTGCACTGCCCACTGGGGACCCGCTTCTAGAACTACCACCCGGTGACCCACTGCCAGCTGGGCTGCTCCCGCCACTTTTTGCACTGCCTGTAAAGATACAATGATAAGAAAATTCACAAAAGATTTGCACAGATGAACTAGCTTACACCTTTGCATCATTGTGGTGCCCCACAATACACTTTAAACATCCTGGTGAAGGTCCCACCGCAGGTAAAAGATGACCTGGGCAAATGTGCGGAGTGCAATCATATTGGGCCCCACACATCCCCTCAAAAATGAAGTAACCGCCTCACTTATTAAACATGTTGATGCAGACAAAGCTTCCTCTTGAAAGACAAGACATAACAGGAGCCAAACATAAAAATCTTTTCAATGTCTTCCAAATGTAGATGCTCTCCGAGTTTCAAGTGTCAGAAATTAACCTAGTCACCTAGGCTCTAGAAATATACGGTATTTTTGTTATCAACAGGGAAGGATCCAGAAATTTTTGTAGAGTCCTTATCTGATTTTTCAGAAAAATTGTTGGCGAGAGCAGCAAGGCAAATCTGACCAGCAATATCGGGGGTCTGGGGCCCACTTCCGCTGGATTTAAGCTGTTTTAAGCTGTTTCTGTGCACATAATATGAAAGGAATATAATAGTGACATCCACACCATACAGCAGGGATGTTGTTATAGTCTGACTGATTGATTGAAGTTTTACTTTGCAGTAATCACTTGACACTGTGGGAATACCTTTATACTAGTTAATTACACCAGTCACAATAATCCATATACCACAAAAAGGTTAATAAGTTTCTTACCTTTGTTTAATAACACAAATTTTGAAGGCTTTGGAGGTGAATTGCTTGAGCCTTTATAGCGTATGGTTTGCAAATAAATCTGAGACCATAAAAAAATTATCAGCCATTGATTTCTGTGGTGTTTAGTTTATTCCTATGTCCCATAGGCCTTAAATAAATATTGCGTACAAATCAGTGGCTGTGTCTGCTTCCATGTTGACAAGTCAGCGGCAAAATACAGGCACAAATTCATACTGTTTTCCTGTACCAAAATTCAGCAAATTTTTTTTTGCTGAAAACCCCAAAATTCCAGCCAGTGTACTTACTTAAAATTGTCAGAGCTCTCTTTCCTCCCGTTTTTATCACAAGCATCTCAGCTTTTCTGATTGAATGTAGAATGTTTCTTGTGAATTCCAGCCAATGTACTTACTTAAAATTGTCAGAGCTGTCTTTCCTCCCGTTTTTATCACAAGCATCTCAGCTTTTTCTGATTAAATGTAGAATGTTTCTTGTAAATTCCAGCCAATGTACTTACTTAAAATTGTCAGAGCTCTCTTTCCTCCCGTTTTTTGTTACAAGCATCTCAGCTTTTCTGATTGAATGTAGAATGTTTCTTGTGAATTCCAGCCAATGTACTTACTTAAAATTGTCAGAGCTCTCTTTCCTCCCGTTTTTATCACAAGCATCTCAGCTTTTTCTGATTAAATGTAGAATGTTTCTTGTAAATTCCAGCCAATGTACTTACTTAAAATTGTCAGAGCTCTCTTTCCTCCCGTTTTTATCACAAACATCTCAGCTTTTCTGATTAAATGTAGAATGTTTCTTGTGAATTCCAGCCAATGTACTTACTTAAAATTGTCAGAGCTCTCTTTCCTCCCGTTTTTATCACAAGCATCTCAGCTTTTCTGATTAAATGTAGAATGTTTCTTGTGAATTCCAGCCAATGTACTTACTTAAAATTGTCAGAGCTCTCTTTCCTCCCGTTTTTATCACAAGCATTTCAGCTTTTTCTGATTAAATGTAGAATGTTTCTTGTGAATTCCAGCCAATGTACTTACTTAAAATTGTCAGAGCTCTCTTTCCTCCTGTTTTTGTTACAAACATCTCAGCTTTTCTGATTAAATTTTTTGTCCCTCTGTACCAAAAATCCAACAATACCATTGTGTTTTTATAATACCTAAATGTTTTCAGCACTAATTAGCACTAAAAAACACGAGCTCAAATCAACATGCCATCACAAGGGAGGTAACTCTTCAGCAACTTCTGCGATTTTAATACAGTAACGTTCATGCACTTAAACACAATAATAGCTGTTTAAAAAAAGAGATTACAAATTCCAGTTGACTTCATGACAAACACAAGACGGTATTTGTTGTAGAAAAGCTTCCACATATCAAAAGCACATGTGCATATACGCACAAGACAAGTTGCCTAGCAATACAACTAAACTGGTTGCACTGCACATGTGTAAACAAACGCGACATCCACTCCAAATTTTCCCACAAAGACATATGGAAGTGTTAAGTTTTTTGTTTTTTTTCTTGTCTTTGCTTCTCCGTTGATCCTCCTGTTGGCGACTCCAGTAGTAAAAGACTCAGGGTACTGTTTAAGTACAGACTTAATAAAAAAGATTTGATTTTTGAACCTTTTTTTTCTTTCTATTTTTGGACCATATGACTGTTTTGAAGAGTCCGTCTGATGAACACAAAGAGACTGTATCCAACCTTGATCAACATCAGTACGTGGGGAAACTTTAAACATCAACATAAACAAGCAGTATAGTTAACAGATTATAGAATTCTCAAGATTTATCAGGGCTTCCTCTGGCACTTGCCATTGTCGGAAATTTAAAACAATTTTTTGAAATGGCGATAAATTTTGAAAAAATGCAAATTTTTGGCGACAAATTTATTTACTGAAGGAAAAACAAACAATGGTTTTACAAAATCTACCATGAGAGTTTTCGCAATTTTTCTAGGATTTCACTTGGATCATACAGATAGGTTGAAAAAAGGATTGATTTTTTCTTTCAAAAAACAAAAACATGCCGCCAAGCATTGGTCCATTACTTTGAGGGCAATTGTTCTAAATGTAACGTTTGATAAACTCCAGATATAGCTGGACGAGATCAAGTTGATTTTAGCAGCTACACCGAGGCAGACAAAAACAATTAAATTACAGATGGAGACCTACAAGAGTCCTGGATACTGCTTCCATTCAATCAGATGATGATCACAAGAGATTAAGTCAAAGCCGCTAAGGAAGTATGGCTAAAGAAAAATAACATTTGCTACAAAATCTGATGAGTGGCTAAAGTGACCGGCTAAAAAAGATACTGACCCAGAGGAAGCCCTGATTTATGGTATTGTAGAGTTAAAGTTGCTGGCCACTAGACTCGTCGCTGACGCCCTTTTCCAGATGCCCATTGTGAAAAGTAGATTCCTCAATGAACTGACGTCATGCCCTCTGTCATGTGATGTCAACAACAACCTCAGCTTATAGGAGAGCCCCAACGCCAATTTTCACACTAAATCTTCCCTACATACAATATTTATTGTATTTTAGTATGTAAATGGCTTTTAAAAAATTTTATGTTAACGAGTTCCATCTGTGAACAAAAGAACATTAAAGTTGGACCCTGTGCCTATCCTGTTGGCTGTGGAGACCTGGCCGGGTAACATCATGCCAAGGAAGACTTATCGGGATTATGTATTAAAAAGCCCTGAAAAGCAGTGACAAGTCCACTGTGAACTTTGTGTACTGTAATTCTTAATTAGAATCCTGAAAAACAGTTTTACAACAAATATTTTGTCAGATAATGGAGCGGCATTAAACCCCTGAAAAATGTGTACAGCATCAATAGCGCCTGTATAAGTGACACGTCAGCTGATTTTCACTCTCATACATGTACTGGCAACTGTAGACGACACACACTTGCTCTCTTCTGGTTTGTCTGGCACGAACTGGAACTGGAATGATGGTACTACCTGTGAAAAATTGCATCATTTTGCAGTACACAGACTATTTGTTTTTTATAGCCAAGTGAAGCAATACCAGCTATGACACAAAGAACCATGCAGTGGAGTCTGCGAATGATGAGTTGCAGTGATGAGAACAGTCAGTCCTTCCACATCGTTAAAAGTAATAATCGAGCTAGTCTTTTATGTTTTACCAAAAAGTATCAATGATAAAAATAACTAAGGCTTGAACAGAAATAGCGATCGGAAACTCACAGAAATGTCACTTTTAATTTTGTCTGGGTTCGCATAAACGCCCTTCAGGTACGGCATCCAATCTGGACACACGTGGACGGCAGCTAACAGGGGAGGTGTGGACTGACCTGGCCGCTAACCAGCCCCTACTCCCTACAGTTAGTGTCCCAGCCTGCTGTTTCAAACAACCAAGTAACAACTTCAGCATACCAGGAGTGAAATTCTGAGTTTTCTTTTCTTTTTCGTTTGACTTTATTTTGGGATAAGCCTTGTCCTTCAGCATTTGCTTATAGTATAGTTAGGGATTGCATGTGGCAAATCTCATATGTTCTCCATAACAGAAGGTTGCATTTGGTGAGATCTAGTCCATATTTTCTCAATCTGTAGGATGTACATTTGTGACAAAAAATTTTTTCAAAATTAAAAACCAGTAGTCTCCATATGTAGAATAGCACACTTACCACGTAACTAACAATTTATTTCACTGAAGATTCACACTCTGTTACCATAAATTTAGGTTAATCTTTGTCAAATCTCTTCTTTTTTGTTGCACTGACCTCGTCATAGTTGGGAAGTCGAGGATACGAAAGTGAGGATCTAATACCTAGCCTTGTGGAAACTTGCTGCCATATTTGGCCCAATTGAAAAAAAAATGTTTTGCTTCTTACAGAACGCGAGTACCTCTATTTTATGGTCTAACTACACAAAAACAGCCTTTTTAGAAGTAAGAAACATTTTGAGAAAAAAGATCAGATTGATGATGTTGTTGCAGCACGTTACATAAGATACTTCTATTTTGAATGATACCAGTGATGAGAAATAAACTATAGGATGGGTTTGAGAGTGTTTACCTGGCTGAAAGGTATTACATAATCAGCGACAACAAAGAAAAAGATGACGTGGTCAGGTACAGGTAGAGCTTTTAGCACCTGGCTACAGGTGCTGGTTGGGCTAGACCAGGTAGGTTGGAGAAGGTACAATCTGTTGCTTTTTTAGGCCATATTTGTAGCTTTACAGTATCTTACGTTGTGTTACTGCAGTTGGTATGGAACAATCTTATTTATTTATTTAACAGATTGGTGTTTTACGCCATACTCAAGAATATTTCACTTATACGACGGCAGCCAGCATTATGGTGGGAGGAAGCCAGGAAACCCAAGACCATCTGCAAATTTGGAATAATCTTGAAATTAGTTGTACAATTATAGTGATTACTGTGTTGTACGCACAGCGAAGCCTCACATGACTGCACCGAATGTACCATCGTGACATCATCAACGGTGGCTCAAGTGAAGTGGAGTATATCTTCTGATGTTTAATGACCATATTCTACCATTTTTTCCCCGTTTTCGACGTTTTAATGGTGGGAATCGATTTAGGGGACATAAAACAAGCTATATGCAGTTTGACAAGCCCACTGCTGGAGATCTACAAATTTATTTATTTATTTATTTGATTGGTGTTTTACACCGTACTCAAGAATATTTCACTTATACGACGGCGGCCAGCATTATGGTGGGTGGCACAGCCCGGGGGAAAACCACGACTATCCGCAGGTTCCTGACAGACATTCCCACGTACGGCCGGAGAGGAAGCCAGCATGAACTGGACTTGAACTCACAGCGACCGCATTGGTGAGAGACTCCTGGGTCATTACGCTGCGCTAGCGCGCTAAACGACTGAGCCATGGAAGCACCCGAGATCTACAAATGAATGATCTTGACGACCTGTCACCAGCAAATTCCAAGAGAATAGATAACTGTTTAAAAAATAAGACCGTGAGAACACCTTCACTCCGAATGGAATGGTCTTTAAGCATTTTTTGTTAAACCTTATTACATTTAGAATTTTCATGTTGCACTCTATCAAATGCTCAATTTCCGCGATATACTGGCACAATGTGAGTACTACAAGGGTTGTTTAGATAATTGAAAACACATTTATCAAACTGAGATTAAAAACTGGTATTCAAGTGAAATGAAAATGCAAACAATCACAAAACGTCCTCACCATTTTCCGACCCGGCATCGCTGCCAAACATTTCCTCCATTTCATTGTCCGACATGATGTCGTTGTTGTTGTACTTTACCGGCAGCACTGCGCACTTGCCCCACCAGATGGCGCTACGTGCATGTCTTCGGAAACCTTTCCTTGCCTCCGGACATAACGAAATACCTGGTGCCCGACATAAACAAGATTGGGTCGATGTCATTTAAGATGTCTAATTTCTTTTGGAAGGCATTGATTATCGTAAAGTTTTACGTTTTTGTCTGAGATATAAAAGAAAAACTATGATGGGCGTATATATGCCAAACTTTTGCTGCACTAATAACGCGAGATGGCATGGCGCGTTATATAAAATTATAAACAAACGCACATGTTTTTTTTAAAGGTTCGACAACTGTAATGCAGAAATTCCACACCAGGTGGCGACACTGTTGGCATTCAAACAGGTCAAAGTGAGAACCACCGACGCGTTTCGAAAATTGTACTAAAGTTTGCCAAAAGTCAAAATACATATTTCAGAGTACTGAAAAGAAAACAATACATGGCAAATAATTTTCTCTTGGAAATAAAGGCAACCACTGTGCAGCTATTATAAACTTTTCAACACCTACCATATTTTTTCGGAAATAGAACTTTTCCCTGGCCTTGTCAGGTTCCCTAGAAGTCGAAGATGGCGAGCTCGAAGGGAGCCGTGTCTCGCTTGTTAGTAAAACAACGGGCAAGTCTAATTCGTGACTTGGATGTGGACAGAATTTTACCTCGCTTGGTGAGAAAAGGTGTATTTACCGCTGTAGAAGAGAAAGAGATTTTGTCGCGCGGTGAACAGAGAGCAGAAACTGAATTATTCCTTGACTTTCTTGAGCGCAAAGATGCGACGGCCTTCCGCGAGTTTTGTTCAAGTTTGGAAGATTATCACCCTTCTCTTTTGACCAGATTTTTGCTAGACAACCCTGGTAAGTAGCACTTAAGCTCTTGCGTCCTTTACACTTATCTTGTGTGCTTTTTATATATCTTTTTAATGATGCTTGATTACAGGCATCAGTTCATTATATTTTTGTTCCGATGACCGAAAGATCAAGCACATAGTTTACCAGCTGATTTATTTACTACGAATATTACGGTAATAATACTAGTAGTAGTAACGTCAGTAGCCAGATACTCATGTCGTATTATCTGGTTGAAGTTGCTCAGCAAATAATTGTCATTTAGCTTGGTACATAATTTGACATTGCAAATCAATATGTATGTTTACTTTCGAATCCCCTGTACAGTATTGATGTTGTCAAAAAAATTATAATTAAGTTATTGAAACATGTAATAATTTTATTCTATAGGGCTTAATTATTGTTGAAACTTCAAACATGTTTAAATTCCATTAATCTATAGCTGCAATGTTTCATTAGCCAATGAAGTTGATCCGCTAATGGAGGAGGTGGGGTAGGGCATGTTTAGGGGCTGATTCAGTGACTCTTTCTCGGTGGGTGGGGTGTGGTTGAGGATGTGTTAGTCTGAGGTTGCTGTGACGTTAGGTTTGGCAAAATGTTTGCTTTGAGCAACCTTTTTCTGGTGAAATTAACAAGGTGTCAATAGCAACAGGAAACAGTGTAATGTCTAGGCTTACCATAAGCATTTCTAACTTACCTGAAGTACTGTTCCTCAGTTGTAAGAGTTAGACAGAAACATCCACAAATTTCGTATTGGTTGAAATTACAGTGAAGCATGCTCATCTAATTTCCCAGCATGTGATCAGCACTGCTAACTTTTCCTCTGTCAGTGAGGACAAATTGACTGATCATAGTGAATGTATTGTATACTGTTCCAACATAGTTGTTTAGGTTCTCTGCGTAATTCTTACGACTGTGAGGGATTACCTCAAAGAGAATCTGTTGCCTGGTAACCACAAAGATGCTATCATATACCATCAGCCCCTATTAATGACATGACACAGCCAGTGGCGACATGTAACAATATATACAGGTATGGTTCATAGGGATTCGAACTTAGACATGCATTTTGCCATGGCATTGGGAATGGCTTTTCTGTGACAATCAATTTGATCAGTTACAAGGATTATGGTGATTAGACTTTTGACATGTATGCATTTTGCCATGGCTCTTGGAATGACTTTTCTGTGACAGTCATGTGATCAGTTGCAAGGGTTATGGTGATTGAACCAGAGATGTGTTACACAAAGCAGCCATAGTTCTGAGAAGTTGATTGTCATTATTTGGCAAGACAGAATAAAGAATATATGTTACCTTTATGCATTTAGTTATAAAATTGTCTTGTGCAGATTTGCACACTCCTCACGTCTGGTGTTTCAGTGTCTGGGTTAAATAGAGAAGTCAGAACTACGTTGTGTGTTGCAAACGTTAATATGTGTGCGCATGTGTGGCCGGCTGGCCTTAGATTAAAGTAATCAGTCGTTAAAATACACAGCAATACAATTCCTGTTTATTTTCTGACACCCCCTCACCACACAAATGTTTGTTAGCATAACTGCGGCAGCAAGTTTCTAATTGTTCCTGGTTTGTCAATTTAAAGTACAAATGCGTCTGACCAAGATGTTTGTTGCTTCGAGTCATTCAGTATGATTTAAAGGCGAAAAATACAGAGTCCATTTATAAATCTTGTAAAACAGCATAAAAGTGTGGAAAAAGAAGAATATTTTTATGACGCAGTCATTCTGGGTTCAGTGTGAGGTCATCCATTTTATGTTGAGCTCTTGAAAATGAGTGAATGACCAAACATTTTGATACATGTGGCATAAAATCTTAATTTATGTAGCTTTGCCCAGTTTGCACCCACCATAATAATGCTGGCTGCTGTCAAACACCAATCAAATAAAAAAATAATTGGTTATTTAGTATACAAAAACAAGATCAAACCTTAGTTTTTAAAATTTGTTTATAAATTTATTTGATAAGTGTTTATCACCATACGAAAAAAAAGAACTTTTTTTAAAAATTTTATTTCTCAAATAAAGTGAGGTACGTTTGCTCAGTTTCATGCTCAGGGATCTGCAAGTACATGATGTGGTGATGAGATTTGATTGAATAGCTATGTCGTAATAGATAATTAAGAGATCATCAACATGCATTAAATCTGATCTGACTTTAAACTTTGATAGGTATTTGGATATAACAGTCTTTTAGCCTATATCCTGATGAGTAATTCTAAAGGACTTTCCCAAAATCATACATCTATGGACAAAAATCAGACAAATTTGATCGTGCATTCTGAAATGATTCCTCCTTTAAAAACCTGCTGATATCAGTTTTAGAAGTGTTATAGTTTGAAATCATCTGCCTGCTCATGAACCGTATCAAGTTATATGTATATTGTTTTTTATCAAAAAATCACTTAAGGACTCAATTAAATGAATAAAACCACGATTAACGTGTAAGTTGAACTATAAGTTGATTGCGTAAACTGCATGTCACAAAAGTTAAAAATTGTGGTAGAACTTTCTGTAAAATTTGCCTTCCAGTGAGTCTGTTGTATTGATGTGTCTTGTAACAGGTTGCTGCAGGTTGACTTTGTTTATATGTGTACATATATTAAATGTACTGCACAGTCTTACATATAGGGAGTATGCAACAGGTATTGATATTTTTTATCACTGGATAATTTGATACACCTGTTGTGTGGGGCCATGATTCTGTGGAGGCTTCCTTGGAGGGTGGGGCGAGTTAAATGCCCACAACATGCTGCTAACCTAACCTGTAATGAAACCCATTAGTTGTTGTGAAATAACATTGGACATGTAGCATTGAGAACATATATCATGTACCTTAAATGACTATAAATTTTGTCTGTGACTAACGTGCCCATTTTTCCTGATTCTGAGAGGTCGATTGATTTTTAAAGGGTGTTTTGAGGTTTGCTTGGAACAGGGGATGACATTGTATTGGAAAATTGTAAATTTCTGCACCAGAAATCATATTTTGTGACATTTATTTGCCTCTGAAAATGCACTTGTGTGGGCACATTTTGTATATTACGCGATTAAAGACTGACGAGGTGTTAAATATGAGTTCATTAGTATACTTTTGTATGAACAAACTGGTGAGTGTAATGCCATTTGTTTATTTATTTATTCATTTATTTCATTGGTGTTTTATGCTGTACTCAAAAATATTTCACCTATACAAGGGCGCCCAGCATTATACTGGGAGGAAATCGGCCTGAGCCCAGGGAAACTCATGACCATCCGCAGGTTGCTGACAGGCCTTCCTACATACAGCGCAACTTTACTATGATATCATTTGATTGTGGGATCTATAACTGGAGTAGTCAGCACATGTACTCTCCATCAAAGCTGGCATTCAGTGATTGTTGTTTACGTTATGAAGTACAGTGTATATGTGAATACCTGTATGAGCTTTTTGGAATGCAAAACTGGTTCAAACAGTGGGACATAAATTCAGACTGCTCTAAACCTGCATATTCTTGAACATACCAGTCCGTGTGTGTTTCACGGATTATGTATATAGCTTTGTTTCCCTGTCAAACACACTTTCCCACACCCATATATAATGCTGAAGAGTTGCGTAAAATTGGAAAAAAATTTGATTGCTACATAAACAGCCAATCAAATAAATTGATGTACATGTACATATATTATTAGTGACATGGTTACTCAGTGATAGGATACGCAAATATATGGTGTCAGTATCGAATAAATTGATGTAGTTATATTATTAGTGACATGCAAATATAGTAATCCTCATATTGGGCTAGATGTCAGTGATAGGATACACAAATATATGGTGTCAGTAATCCTCATATTGGGCGAGGGGTCAGGATTATTGACACCATATGTTTGCGTATCCTATCACTGAATCTCCATGTAACGAATTTATCCTGCAAAGACCCATCAATTGGGAGCAGAAGACTGATGTATAGTCGAATCACTTCAGCCATGTGACCATTGTATTCGCAGTCCAACAAAGGGAGATAACCTACTGAGTAATTTGTTTGATGTGGGATAAAAAAAGTTTATGTGTAGAGATATATTAAATTGCAGAATTAATCTCGTATAATTACGTGTAATTGCACATATATTTTATTATCATAGTTGTTAAATATAGCATATTTAATATATGTAGTATATTTAATGTATGTAGAGATTATTGACTTGCTTGGCTCTGTATGGACGAGTCCTGACCCTCCTGGAAACTCGAGCTGGCGAGCCACTTGTCAGTGCCAGGACAAGTTTTACAAGCCAATAACCTATTTATTATACACCCATTTAACATTTGGAATTAAAAAATAACTTTAAAAGCATAAAAATTGCGGTCACTGGTCTAGAAAAGACGGGTTTTCATTTTGTATTAGTGAAGACCAGAGCTCAAAAGTAGGCAGCGGAATTGAAAGTGATTCTTTCACAGTTACTGTTGGTTTGAATGGTCAGAAAATACAAGGTATACGGCTAAAGGGACAGCTGTCAACAGCTGTCTGCAGCCTGCTATGGTCAGAATATTCGAAGTAGATGGCTACAGCCACAGCTGTAGACAGCTGTCTGCGGCCTGCTATGGTCAGAATATTAAAAGTAGACGGCTACGGTCACAGCTGTAGACAGCTGTCTGCAGCCTGCTACATGTATGCCCTTTTTGAACACCCTGGAAAAGTCCGTGAATTCTTTATTGTTTTATGAAATCTCAGCTGCCCAAAGTCAGACCATGCCGTCTTGTGACAACATTACTTTTCATTGCTCAGTATTAAGCTTGTTGCATTTGGTATGCACCTGTATGTACAGTGGGGGCCTCTGTGGCTCAGTTGGTTAGCTTGCTAGCGCAGCGTAATGACCCAGGAGTCTCTCACCAATGCGGTTGCTGTGAGTTCAAGTACAGCTCATGCTGGCTTTCTCTCCGGCCGTACGTGGGAAGATCTGTCGGCAAACTGCGGATGGTCGTGGGTTTCCCCCTGACTCTGCCCAATTTCCTCTCACCATAATGGTGGCGGCTGTCGTATAAGTGAAATATTCTTGAGTACGGCGTAAAAAACGTGAATCAAATAAATAAATAAAGTATGTACAGTGTATATTGATGAATGCTGCTGAACAGGGGCTATATGCACATGTAAATCACTAACAACATTTTAATTTTAATGTCACCAGGACTGTTGGTATTAAAACTTCATTAACTTTTCTATGTTGATCAGTTAATGAAACAGTTACAGGTGTTTCACATCAGAGTACATGGAAGTTCAATATCTCATTCATCACTTGTGATCAAAGATTTTCATGTAACCAGACATTTAATGTCAAGATGTCTAATGTAACTTTGGATCTTCACTCCTTCTTTCGCAGACCACTCCATATACATCCCAGAATTTCTTCCTTGTGGCTTTATTTGCTAAAAGTGTTCAAAGCCTGTGGATGAATTTTTGAATTTGATTAAAAAAAAAAAAATTGGAAATTTAAGAGGACATGTTCATTTGATTTCATCCTCATTTTCAAAGGCACTCCTAGTCCCTGAATGTGACACTGATAGGCTACCTCCATCAGACTCAGACTACTCATACCACAAGTGGTAGAGTTATGGCCCGCCCTTATAAGTGTGAGTTCTCAGGTTCAATCCCAAGTCTGGGCATACTGATATGGACAGTGTGTACAGCCACATAGACGTGGTTTTTTGTTTTCATGATATTCTAGATGCACTTCATAGTGACCTTACGTTCACTACTTTAATGAGAAACAAAACAGCCTCAAAATACAATACATTTGTACAGTTTTATTTGTGTATATTTGTATGTCCCAGAAATGGTAGAGGAAAACGCAGCTCATCAAGCTTTGCATGCCTTTTCTTGCATACATGCATCAGCCTAAGGTTGAATTGTTCAAATAACCAGCATGTGCAGACATTGCAGCTGTGTTCAGAGCTGCATTTTGTTTGCCATAAGTGCATCATTGATTTATCATTCTTTGTTCTCCGGGGATAAAATGTACACAGGAATTAAAATTTGAACCTGCAGCTCAAAGGCCATCCAAAGACAACATCACAGGTAGTTGTCTGCATGGCAGTCTTGTCAGTTAAACATCAATATTTCAGACTGGCTCAGGGTTCTCGATCTCTGCAGGGTTTCTGTGGTAGAATGTAACACAAATCTTGGTGCAAACATTTCCCAAGTTTATAAAGTGTCCTGCCATTACGCATCATTGTCTTGCACTTAGGGCCACCATGGCTCAGTTGGTTAGCGCGCTAGTGCAGCATAATGACCCCAGTAGCCTCTCACCAATGCGCTCGCTGTGAGTTCAAGTCCAGCTCCTGCTGGCTTCCTCTCTGGCCGTATGTGAAAAGGTCTGTCAGCAACCTGTAAATGGTTGTGGTAAAATGTGTATTCTGAAAACGATTCACAGCACAAGTTTGCAGTAGTTTTAACATCCCTGAAAAAGTAGGTGTGCATGTGTCATTTTGCATCTTATCATGAAGTGAGTGGTCCGTATTGAAAGACGAGTGCATGTATTGATAGCATCTAGAAAATTAACCCATACTCTAATTCTTCTAATTTTTAGGACAGGTATTAGTGGTGATGAAAGTGAAGAATTGCATTCCTCTCCCAGTTTTTTGGAAAAGATATGAATAATTTGTCCATTAGATGGACTAACCATGCAAAGAAAATGGAACTTAGTATTCCTGCTACAATTACATGTATATTGGCTAAAAGGAGCAGACCAGGTGTCCCAAAAATTAGATGAATTAGGCGGACCATGAGAAAGACACTCAGTCAAACATTGAACGACTTAGAGAGCTGCATGTCACATTTAGTGAAAAACAAAAACAGAGAGGGTAAAAGTCTGTATGAGATACATGTACATGTATGTTTGATTTACTGGTACATGTACATGTAAGCAAGTTAATCATTTGTAATACATGTCTACATGCGATTGACTCTGATACATTGTTTTCTCTGTTCTTTTATTGAATATATGTTGTGACAAAGTTCATCGCCATGTAGAGTTTTCAATTCAGATTTAATTGAGAGGACCAGAAGACAAGTGGTATGGTTACCCCATTTGTTTGTTTATTTATTTCTTGTTTGAGAAAATGAGAATTTTGCCATTAATGTGTATATGTACATGTATATGGATCAAATGCTGGAGGATTTCGTGTTACGTATGTAGACATACAGAAGACTTGGTTGCCTCCCCTTATATGTGTATGTACATACATGTGTACAGGAAACATATCATGCTTACGATAACTCAAGCCGAAAATCTGTTCTATTTCACGGGATATTAACCTGTAGTGCTTACAAAGATTACATGCTTGTTAAGTCTTGTAGAGATTACTGATAAACAGTTTTCACTTTCAGACTCAACTTTTTTTTCTGTGTCATAATGTAGTAATTTCTGTAGTGCATTTGTTCAAAAGATCCCCAAATAACAGGTTAACAGACAGGGATGACATGTTCATGTTTGAATGCTATCAGCTTTAACTTTGTAAACATTTTGTGTACATTTTGTATACATTTTGTATACATATGAGCAGACCATTGGGTACATGGACATGGGTGGAAATGATTTTTCTATCTTTATTGATAAATTAATGTACCATACATGTAATTCTTCAACGTTTTCAACCACCACTGGGCCAATATTTTGAAACATTCTGAGAGAATGTTAGGGTGTAGAGAAATAATTTGCACAGTTTTATGAAGCTTGCACCTTAGTGACATTAACAAATCATTCTTAGCATCATTTTCATAATAGTTCTATGTGTAAATTCCTCTGAAAAAAGTGCTTTAGAAGTCAGAAAGGTTGAAGATTTACAGTAAGTGTTAAAACTTTTTTAATATGAGTTTTGAAAGTATATGAAGACCTTATATTTCATTAAAAAAGGTCATTGTAATTAGCCATTCCCTTGCATAAAATTCCAGTATCTGCTGACGTTTGTCCTCCATGGATAAAGTGTTAATTGGATTCTTTTGATGAGGAAGCATGTCCATATCTCTGTCGCGTGAGGTTGGTCAGGGATAGGTTAGCCTCGTGAGGTTTTCTACATGTAGTTCATCCAGAGGTTTGTCAGGCTGATACTAATGTCCAAACATGTAATGAGGTTCCCCAGGAATACATTGTACGTATTTTCTTGAAGTTTGCTTATTTTCTCCAAGCAGCCACCTTGTAAATTTTATCGTATTAATTTGTTTTTTGCTTAATGGGGAGGCGGCATATTTTGTAATCCCGTGAGGTGGCGGTAGTGTGAATCTGGACTGGATTGTAGTGGGATGTCTACTATGTTACATTGTATCAGTTGGTTGTGTGATTATGGACTGGATTGTAGTTGGACATCTACAATGTTACATTGTATCGGTTGTGTGATTATGGACTGGATTGTGGTGGGATGTCTACAGTGTTACATTGTGTCAGTTGGTTGTGTGATTATGGACTGGATTATAGTTGGACATCTACAATGTTACATTGTATCAGTTGGTTGTGTGATTATGGACTGGATTATAGTTGGACATCTACAATGTTACATTGTATCGGTAGTGTGAATCTGGACTGGATTGTAGTTGGATATCTACAGTGTTACATTGTGTCAGTTGGTTGTGTGAATCTGGACTGGATTGTAGTTGGACGTCTACAATGTTACATTGTATCAATTGGTTGTGTGATTATTTGACTGGATTGTAGTTGGACATCTACAATGTTACATTGTATCGGTAGTGTGAATCTGGACTGGATTGTAGTTGGATATCTACAGTGTTACATTGTGTCAGTTGGTTGTGTGAATCTGGACTGGATTGTAGTTGGACATCTACAATGTTACATTGTATCAGTTGGTATTGTGAATCTGGACTGGATTGTAGTTGGATGTCTACAATGTTACATTGTATCAGTTGGTAGTGTGAATCTGGACTGGATTGTAGTTGGATGTCTACAATGTTACATTGTATCAGTTGGTAGTGTGAATCTGGATTGAAGTGTGATGTCTACAATGTTACATTGTATCAGTTGGTAGTGTGAATCTAGATTGTAGTGCTGATGTCTACAATGTTATATTGTATCAGTTTCCATGGTAATGTGGTATTTTTCATGAAGATGAGCTGAGAAAAAAGCATTTCCATAACAGTGGTGTGAAGGTCCTTCTACCAGGCGTTTTGACAGGTGCCCATTCTGTGTTCTGTATCATAGGTCATATTATTCACCTTGCCTGTGACAGTCACTCAGGATTACGGTCAGAGGAAACAGCCATCTTGTGTTGTATAGTAACATCTTGTAACCAAGACCTTGTTTGATATTCTTTGAAAATTACACCCTGTTTTATAGCTTTGACCATAGATCCTCCATGATTATATGTGTAGATAGCGAATAGCGCTAATGACTTGGAATTCTACCTGATAAAAGTAAGTAGTTAATTTTGTATTTTGTAATTGTCATGGTCATCTTTGGAACTCCTTTTTGTCATGAAGTATTTACGCTTTATTAGTAACACACAAAACCTTTTAAAGGACATTTGCGGAGCTTTTGTCAGTGGGATCAATCAGACAGCACAGGTGTAATTACCTCCCCTGGCAATTCACTTTGTGCTCACCAGGGGGAATGTGACCTCATTTAGACAACCCATTCAAACTCAGCAGGCATGACTGTGGGAAACAGAGATTTTTTTATTTTTTATTTTTTTCATACCTTGGTTGACAGGTGCTCTTCAGTCTTATACAGGGTGTCCTAGAAGTCATGCACCATCCAGACTGAGGATGAATGCTTGAGCTACAGAGCGGTGTGTTGCTCCATCTCTTCCAAACATAAAAACCAGCTCAACTCTTTCTTGTACTGTTAGTTTATTAGCCATTATTAACTCTGAAAGATAGAAAAAAAAATGAAAATCAGTATTAAATCTGAAACACACAAAAAAAATGAAAATCAGGATGGTGCCCAACTTCTGGGACACCCTGTATGAAAACATCCTCGCGCAAAATGTTGTCACGCGAGGTAACTTTGAAGACAATTGCCTGCAGTTTGAAGAAAACTTCATTAAAATTAGGAATGGCCAAGAGCAAATTTTGTTGCTCTAAGGTTGACACTAATAATTTTTGCATATGTCATTTGCATTGTATTCTTCTGTGTTGGAAAACATAAGTTACGTGCATGAATTTTGCAGCTGTTGAAAATAAGCCTGCAGGCAAAATGTCTTCATTAAAATTAACTTAATGTATTTACTTATTAGACACATAGATGTATGTGTAGCTGTTGCTGAAAACATTGCACTTAAGAATGTATCGTAGAAAAAATTGTGAAGTGTAGTGGAGGAAACCAGGTTGAGCTTAGTGGAAACAGACAGGGCCTGGAGGAAACTAGGTCGAGCTCAGTGGAAACAGACAAAGCCTGGAGGAAACCATGTAGAGCTTTGTGGAAACAGTCAGAGCCTGGAGGAAACCAGGTAGAGCTTTGTGGAAACAGACATAGCCTGGAGGAAACCAGGTAGAGCTTAGTGGAAACAGACAGGCAGGAGGAAACAAGGTAGAGATTAGTGGAAACGGTCAGAACCTGGTGGAAACCAGGTAGAGCTTAGTGGAAACTTACAGAGCCTGGAGGAAACCAGGTTGAGCTTAGTGGAAACAGGCAGAGCCTGGAGGAAACCAGGTAGAGCTTAGTAGAAACAGACAGAGCCTGGAAGAAACCAGGTAGAGATAAGTGGAAACTGGGCAGAGCCTGGAGGAAAACCAGGTAGAGCTTAGTGGAAACAGACAGAGCCTGGAGGAAACCAGGTTGAGCTTAGTGAAAACCGACATAGCCTGGAGGAAACCAGGTAGAGCTTAGTGGAAACAGACAGGCAGGAGGAAACAAGGTAGAGATTAGTGGAAACGGTCAGAACCTGGTGGAAACCAGGTAGAGCTTAGTGGAAACTTACAGAGCCTGGAGGAAACCAGGTTGAGCTTAGTAGAAACAGACAGAGCCTGGAAGAAACCAGGTAGAGATTAGTGGAAACTTGCAGAGCCTGGAACTGGGCAGACACTAGCGGAAACCAGAGCCTAAAGGAAACTGGGCAGAGCCTAGAGGAAAACAGACAGAGCCCAGAAGAAACGGGACATGCATAGAGCAAACCAGGTAGATCGTAGAAGAAACCAAAAAGAACCTAGATAGATGACGGCACATAGACTAGGGGAACCTAGCAAAGCTTTTACAAAACCACTTCACCTAGTCAGGCGCTTGAGAAACCAACGTATGAAATCCTCACTCCCATGATTTGCACAGCCCACAATGTACATGTATCAGACCAGTACATCTTTTGATAAGTTTTGCTTCAGTGATTTACTTTTATCCAGAGCAGAATGGACAGGCTTCATTGATCAGCTTCATACAGATAATCTCCACCATTACTACTTTGCGTCCGTTACGACATGAGTGCGCAGCGAAGTAACTCCCCGTGTGCTCGTACCTGGAAATATGGATTAACTGCTGAGTCAGCATAAAGTACATGCGCTGGAACATGTGTATCAGATGTTTGATGACAGCTTTTGATAATGTACTTGTGTAGGTATGTGCTGAGATTTTGTGTGAAATTATACATGTATCTTTTCAGTGTAATCTGCACATTGTATTATGCATTCAGTTAGTATCAGTTAGTATCAGTTAATAGCTCGAGTAATTTAAAAGCACACATATGTATATACAGGGTTTTCATTTAGAATTGAAGGAGGTGAGAGTTCAAAAGTAGGCGGCTAAATTGAAAGTAATAATGTCACAATTACTATTGATTTAAATGGTAAGAATATAAACAGCCTGCTACGGGGACAGGTGTAGACAGCTGTCTGCAGCCTGCTACGGGGACAGCTGTAGACAGCTGTCTGCAGCCTGCTACGGGGACAGCTGTAGACAGCTGTCTGCAGCCTGCTACGGGGACGGCAGTAGACAGCTGTCTGCAGCCTGCTACGGGGACGGCAGTAGACAGCCCTTTTTGACCACTCTGGATACATGTGATGAATGTTTATGAATCAGTCAAATACTGTAATTCTTCCAGCCTTTCGAATGATTGCAAGGTGTTTATTCAGGCATATTCTGATGGCACTTTTCCATGTTGACTGATAAAATTATACTTTTTTTGAAGCCATTGTTACGGTATTAAAAACAGCAACAGAAAACAGACTCAGTGACTCAATATTACAATGTAAACAATGCTTTATATATAAAATGAGACGTACAGTTTTACAGACAGTTCAACAATAACAACAACAACATAAACATACACATCAGTATTACCGGTCTTTAAAAGTTTTCAGTTCACCTTTGCATCCCAAGGAACGTATTCCAGGAGATCCAACGTAAAGACCATGGGATAAACACACAATTCACACAAGTCACAAATTGTCCCAGTCAGGTACTTCGCTAGGTTAGCAAACGCGAACACAGTACACAGGTTACACAGAACTGGAACAGTCAAGCCTTTGAATGACATCACACCCGCAGAACACAACACAGGGTAAATTCAGGCATGGAGGTATAATCCACTTTAGTCAGCTTCCGCAGAAACTCACAAACGAGCCGTTCAGAGATGTAGAGTAATGTCACCTTGTGGCAGAACGAACGTCCTTTGCAAAACCGAAAACTTCAGTTTAGAGTCCGTGACGACCTTGTCGGTCAGGTGAGGTCAGTGTGTTAAACAAATTACACAGTCAACACTGTATAATCATAATAAAGATCCGAACACCAATAAACGTGACTTCCGCAGAAATTCACTTAAACCAGACATCAGTACAACTGTGGTACACAAACGGTGCAGGCATAGAAATCTGTCCTCCCAAACGAAACTGGCATCACCAGCTCATATCAATATAATGGACTCGATACGAGAGCGTCGCACACTCTCGTGGCTCCCAGTGGGTGCAGCAAAAATCCCTCCTCTCTGCACAGAAAACACGGCTTATATACGTTCCAGGTGGATTCAACTATTCTTAAACACAGAATTAACAGCCAATGAAATAAACGAAGCATTGAACAAGGTGCTTTCGATCCGGTCCACGCTGTACACATATAACAGGGCCTGTTATGCTTTCACAAAGGTCCGCAGACTAACAGTACATGAAAACGTTAAATAGTCATACATAACACCATGAAATTGGCCAGTCCAACCAAGGTAGTTTTGTCTCCAAAGTCAAATTAAAAATTTGTATACATTGCTCTGAAAGCTACATTTTAATATGTGAAAAGGTTGAAAATGTGTTGATTTTCTGTGGTATTCAAAAGTGTCTGTTGTATAAAGGTATTCTTGACTTACATGTGAAAGTGATGTACAGTAGTCCTGTTGACGAGTAGAGGAAACTGATGTGCCCGGAGAACTATGGGGTAGAGAGAAACCTTTGGCACAGTTTTATTAAGCTTACATCTTTATCAACACAAACGTATCATTTTTTAGCATCATTTTCATAATAATTACATGCATAAATTCCACTGAAAAAAGAGCTTTAGTGGTTGAAAATGTTGAAGATTTACAGTATACACATTGTACATAATAAATAAACATAGTTTGGTTCATGAAAACTGTTTTGATTATGGCATGTTGTGATACACCACAATAACCTGGTGTAATTTGACACTTAGACACCAATTGCGTTCCTGCAAACCTAGTTTTATCACCATGTAACCCTTCAAGAATACGGTACATTTCCTGTTTTCAGTATATGCTTAATGTCTTGTGACATTGAAATGTCCTGTTGAAATGTCAGTTATGGGCCAGAGCTGGAGCTCTTCACTGGTGGAGGGTGATAACGTTACCCTTTGACCTATGGAAACAATGGCTACTCAGGAAACTTGGGCCTATGATCAGACAGGTTGACTGACTTTGCTGTGTGGTGTGGTGTGTCTGCTCGCAGGCAGTCTAGATCTAGTTCCATGTTATTATGGTGTTCAGTTTACCAGATTGTCGTGCAAAATTCCATTTGGGGGACTACAGTTGGCGTGTTAAGTTGTGCATGAAGAACTATTTCAAAACTGTATATTTTGTCTGCTTTTTCTTATATACAAAATCATATACATGTATTTCTTGCAGGAAAGAGTTGGTGTTAGAAAATATTAATCTTTCAGTCAAAATTCAGATTGTTTTTGTTATCATTTGAATGAGTGTTTCTTAAAAGTTGGCAAATAAATTTCATCTTTTCACCCAATTTCAGAAACTGTCTCCTTGTGTCAGCTTGGCCATGACAGGTTAAAAATGGATAACTGACTTGTTTAGATTTTGAAACAGATCAAAAAAAGTAAGCAAAAGAATTGTGAACATGTGAGATTACATCCTCTGTATTTAAATATCATGTGATGGAATTGGGGCCATATGTAGGGAAAAAAACCCTGAAAGTTCTGATCCCAAACCATAAAGGTGACATTGTGACTGCATAAAGAAATTTTATAATTTAATACAATACTTTCTGAGAGTTTTAAAGTCTACGAATGAAAGAAATTTGTATAATAACTCAACTTTTTATTGATAAACCATATTTTTGTTAGGCCCACTTGTTAATTTTAATACAGTTTGATTAGTTTGGGCGCATTGTTGAGCTATCCTTAGTTTGGGTGCATCGTTGAGCTCCCCTTGGTTTGGGTGTGTTTGGGTGTATTGAGCTCCCAAACATTTTCCAGAGCTAAAATGACTCTATAGGCAAAATGACTTCCATATCCTTGGAATGAATATGGTTTCAACTCTCATTACCAAAGCTTTGGCCTGTAGGGTGTCTCATTGTCTTGGAGACACCCTACTGTGCTCACAAAGACTTTTTTCTCATGACAAAGATATGGAAAATTGGTAAATTTGGTAAGGAGTTTTCGAAAGACAATGTGGCGCAATGTCATGTAAAATCGGGAGGCGGTAAACATCTATGTATAGGAAATACAGCTTGTGTATTTCAGTTCTGTCCTTGAATGGGTGTCAAGTATGGTGTTCAGACTGGTGTCCTCAGCATGCTAAATACACACAGTCCAAATCAGAATCCAGGATAAATATTCAGCATTAGTGTTGAATATGGGAGTTTCAAGTTCAGACTCTTTTATGGGTAGAGGTAGAAAAAGCCCTACTGTATCATGTGACTTGTCAAAAATGTCAGGCAATCATTGTTGATCACATTTACTATAGTATGGGTGTTCACAAAATGTAATTTAGAGTAGATGAACAATGGAGAAAATTGGGAAGTAGTAATAGGTGGCATTTGTGTTTCTGGAACACGGCGAGATAAGTGGTGGGTAAATTAATGTTAGCAAAGGTTGCCTAACATTTTTCACAAGTCTCATGATAGGGCAGGGTTGTGTTTACCTTTAACAAGAGTTCAAACTTGAAACTCCCCAACTGAGGCAACACACGCTGTATAGACTGTGTATAATCTTTTCAACCACTAAAGCACTTTTTTCCGAGGAATTTTTGCATGCAGTTATTAAGAGACTGATTTGTGTCATTAAAGATGCTAGCTTCACGAAACTGTGCAAATTATTTCTCCACACCCCATAGTTCTCTGAGAATGTTTCAAAATATTGCTCGCACAGACTATTGAAGAATTACGAATACACTGCTTGTGGGGTCATAGTGACAATAAACGGTTGTTAAAGACTACTTGGCTTTCACCATTATGGTGATCTTACCTATACATGTAAGGCACATGCAAAAGTTTCTCAGTAATTTGCCCAAGGTCTGTGGTTTCTTCCAGACACTGTAAGTGCTTAGGTAATCACAGGGAAAAAGTGGTTGATTTGAGTGTAATCCTTGATCATGTCTGTTGTTCGTCGTTGCGAATTCGTGACGAAGCCTCTTGTGCACATGTAACCTGATCAGAGCTCACCAGGTTATAAATAAGGCCGTCTGTGACACTGTGGCTGCTTGGCATACACCGTTGTTTATACCTGTGATCTGGGTCATTGTATAAGCTCAGCTGTGTGTAGTAAGCTATAGGCCTGGCTGTCACAGCTTACCTGTGTGTGTGTGTAGGACAGAGCTAAGGCTGACTCGGATACGTGTATGCTGGACAGGTAACAAGTGACAACCCAGAGACACCAGCTACACTACTCTCAGACTCATGTAGGTTACCTGTAATCCAGTCACCTCCACAGTTTTTACCTGTCTTTACCTGGATTTTAGTGGGTCGAGATTTACCATCACCACTTATATACCCACGCTGACGGTGATTTAGGCTATGTAGATCAGTTAAGAAGCTTGGGTTCTGCTCTGTGTCACAGAGCTGGCAATTTACCTAGACTGCATACACAGCTACCCGAGCTACTGTCCAAAGGTGTGTATTTTAAGCTAATCAAGTCGTCAAGCCACAGGTAATTGTTTTAGTAGGATTGAGTCAAATTTATGTGTGCTGTGTTTGACAGCAGCCTGTTGTTTGTATACATGACAAGTCAGTGTTGTGTCAACTCCCTTGACTCCGGCCTAACTGGCGTGCACTCCTAAACTGGCTCATTGACCTGGCAACTTCAGGTTGGCAGAGGTGTAGTTCAACTTTTCCAAATGTTTGCATGTGGTATATTTGTGCTGTCAGCATGCCTTTGTGTTATGTGCATTTACATGTAACAAGGCAGATCAGGATTTGAAACTTCATGATCAGTTGGAGTGCTACATGTTCATGTGTCCATGCGCTTCATGATCAGTTGGAGTGCTACATGCTCATGTGTCCATGCCTTCACGATCAGTTGGAGTGCTACATGTTCATGTGTCCATGCGCTTCATGATCAGTTGGAGTGCTACATGCTCATGTGTCCATGCCTTTGTGATCAGTTGGAGTGCTACATGTTCATGTGTCCATGAGCTTCATGATCAGTTGGAGTGCTACATGTTCATGTGTCCATGCACTTTAATCATATGTAATGTTGTAGTTACAGAGCTCTGCTAACAGTCAGGATACTTAGGTACATTGAATAGATGTGAAAAATTCATTTTGTCAAGAAAATTCATCAGGTTTCTCATGCAGGATTTGTATAAATGTTCACTGAATGTAAGAATTGATCTCATTACGTGCAGTGTTCTATATACAAGTTCTCATATATATAGAGACTATAGAATAGACAGTATCAATGAAACCTAAATACCTGTACATGGGAAGGTCTAGCAGCAACTTGCAGATGGTCACGGGTTTCCCCTCGGGCTCTGCCCGGTTTCCTCCCACCATGATGCTGGCCACCATCGTATAAGTGAAATATTCTTGAGTATGGCGTAAAACACCAATCAAATAAACAAATACATGTAAATAAGTACAAGGAAGCTATCATTAGAATTTAAGCAATATTGCTATTAAACACTTGACTGGTGTACTTTGTCCTGTGCACACCTAAGCTGTATGTCCAGTGTAGTGTGTGGCAGCAGGTTTTGGGTTGATTTTGACCTGGCTTTAGGGCGCCACCTCTGACAACAACCCACATTAAATGTTTGGCCCTTTTACTACAGCATGTGTACTGTGCAAACACAAGCTGGCCTATATGCCCTGCGTACCCTTGTTTATGTAGTGATGTGTTTGTTATAGCATTTTTCTGTTCAGGAGAGAAACATATTTGTGTAATGTATGTATGTTACTGTATGTACATGAAAAATGTATACCTACAGCGGACATCCAGGTAGCCTGCTTAGATACATTTTGGTATGTGGGAATGTCCTCAGCAACCTGCGGATTGTTGTGTGTTTCCCGGGGAAATAAATAGATACAGTTTGATGTACATGCCTCTGTCTCACACATAGGTATGTACTTATCTTCTGGGCTGATCACCTGCAGAAAATCGTAACAGACACACCAGCCTGAAACGTAACAGGTTTTTGTTGCAAAAAAAAGGATACTATATTAAGAGGCTCTAGCACACATTTTCCTATCTGGAATCATTTTGATCTTCTTGCTGTTTGACAAGGATTAATTTTCTTTGACAAAGATTTATTTTCTTTGACAGGGATTAATTTAATTTTATTGATCACTTGCTTGGTACTTTTCAGGTTTATTGACTGAATACATACATGTGCATTTGGCGTCTTGTGCCATGAAGTTTACTGTTGTAATATTCAGTGTCAGTGAAGCAGTCTTCGTCTCAATCTCACCCTTTTTCCGATTATTTCTTTGTAAACATGATTACATTTTGCATTTTGGTTGGAAAAATTGGGAATGTCAAGAAAAAATGAAAGGAGAAAGAAGAAGAAGAAGAAAAAAAAAAAACATTCCAAGGCTAAATAGTGGTAGACTTTTAATTTTCTCTTTGGTAGACATCTTACGTCCCCACAGATACAACCGTACATAGTCTCGGAGATTCTAATTAACTTCTTACTCTCTTTTTTTTCTTGTATTTTTATAAGAAAGACTACAAGAGAATGGGTATATTGTATAAAGATGATTTTTTCAAGCTATTTTTAAACGCCCCCGGCACTAGGCGAAGCGTATTATGTTATAGGGATTTTGTCTGTCTGTCCGTCTACATTCATGTCCGGGCTATGACTCCAACAGTTTTCCACATAGAGCTTCAATTTTTGGTGGATACATACATGTAGATACACAGGTGACGATGTGTCACATTTGTACAGTTTCGCTGTTGTCATGGTAACCATATTTTCTACCATTTTCCATATATATTCTATATAAATAGATATCATTTCGTGTCTGGGCTACAACTCCAACTTTATTCCACGTAAAGTTTTGATTTGTGGTGGACAGATTTGGCCACATGTGCAGCTGTCATGGTAACCACATACGTGTCATCCACACAATGCTGCTGATGGTTTTTTTTACATTTCAAACAAATGCATTTGTTGAGGTGTATGTTAACTTGTGTTCACATTTAACTCTTGTTGCATCTTTGTGTGCTTTTCTTTTTGATCTGTTAAAGGCCATTGATAGTTTTCTGTTTGAAAAAGCTGGTGAATTTAAGATAGACTGAGGGGGCATGAGTACTATAGTTTCTATCACCTGTCAACATTGAAATGAATTAGCCCTTCAAATGTGCTGAGAATGACCTCTTGACATTGACCTGTGTCAGGGGGCCATTCCACTTTTGCATTTATAAGACTCAGCTCTTAGGCTAATTTACAGCAGTAGTAAAGAGGCCAGCACATAAATGTACAAGTAGCCTACACAGTTTATTAATAACTGTTCAGCTTGAATGTAGGTTCTGAAGGAAATGAATCTTTGTCACTGCAAGTCTTACTTGTTGTCGATTTTTCAAATACTTTTTGTGAAAGTTTATAATTTTATTGTGAGGAAATGTGTACATTTTAATTGTATACAGTACTGTTGTATCAGGCATTGGTCTTCTGCCTAACCTAGGGACCGAGGGGCAGCATATTCTTGTTCATAATAAAGGAGATTGCCATATTACTGGATTTATGAACAGTTGTAAACAAAGCTCATATCTTTTCTTCTGTTTTTATTTATATATGTAATATTCTCTGTATGGTTCAGTACATGAGGAGGCAAATACCTTTCGAAGTCGTGGGGATTTGTTCTGTCCCAATAGGTGTACAAAATTGTTCCGCGGAGGTATATAGTCATACATGTACCATAAGAGATTTGAAAACGACAATAGAACAAATAAAAGGTAGAAAGAAAACAGCTCCACAAGAAACCGCAAATTAGCAAAACCACAAAACACGTAAATAAATACATTTATGATCTTTGTGAATTATGATAGGTTTCAGGTGTTATATATAGGTGTTCTCAGGAGGCTTATATTCTGTCGGTTAAAAAGTCTTTTGAGTCTGGATTTAAAAAGTTAAATAGAATGTTTTTCTTAAGTTGATTGGCAGTTTGTTCCACTCAGAAGAGCTGGCTACCCTGAATGTGTGGTAGGAAAAATCCCTCTTTCAAAATGGTTTATGTCGATTGGATGTCTGGGTCATGGTGGGGTGGGCATTGATATGTGATTGCTTTAGAAAGAACAGTCGGATAGAGTATGGTAGTCGATAGGTGAGTGAGTGCTTGGGGTTTAACGTGTGTAGTCGATAGGGGTGAAACATAAATTTGTGTGTTATTAGAAGACAAGAGTGTTGAATAATTAAAGGACAGAGGCAGAATCCTTTATGATTTGAAGGGTGATGCTGTATGTTCTGTCTTACGTGAGAAGGTGATGATGCAAATCGATCGATTCTGTAGAATTTCTAGCGGCTTGAGATGACTCGGATAGGTATTTCCCATGAAGAATTTGCATGTGTTAAAGAAGTGTTAATCAAGGAATGGTATAGTGTGAGCAAAGCATTTTTGTTGATTGAACATTTGATGTGGCTTATGATTCTGTGTTTCTGGATGTTTTTTTTGTTGATTGAACATTTGATGTGGCTTATGTTCCTGTGTTTCTGGATGTTTTTTTGTGATTGAACCATTTGATGTGGCTTATGATTCCTGTGTTTCTGGATGTTTTTTTGTTGATTGAACATTTGATGTGGCTTATGATTCCTGTGTTTCTGGATGTTTTTTTGTTGATTGAACATTTGATGTGGCTTATGATTCCTGTGTTTCTGGATGTTTTTTTGTTGATTGAACATTTGATGTGGCTTATGATTCCTGTGTTTCTGGATGTTTTTTGTTGATTGAACATTTGATGTGGCTTACGATTCCTGTGTTTCTGGATGTTTTTTGTTGATTGAACATTTGATGTGGCTTATGATTCCTGTGTTTCTGGATGTTTTTTTGTTGATTGAACATTTGATGTGGCTTACGATTCCTGTGTTTCTGGATGTTTTTTTTGTTGATTGAACATTTGATGTGGCTTATGATTCCTGTGTTTCTGGATGTTTTTTTGTTGATTGAACATTTGATGTGGCTTACGATTCCTGTGTTTCTGGATGTTTTTTTGTTGATTGAACATTTGATGTGGCTTACGATTCCTGTGTTTCTGGATGTTTTTTGTTGATTGAACATTTGATGTGGCTTACGATTCCTGTGTTTCTGGATGTTTTTTTGTTGATTGAACATTTGATGTGGCTTACGATTCCTGTGTTTCTGGATGTTTTTTTTTTGCAGAAATTTGAGATATGGTAAATATTTTGAATCAAATTCCTTGCGTCTTTCCATCATCGGTGAAAACTCTTGGCGGCTTCTCTTGAGTTTGTGCTAACAGTCCTTGTTGAGACCATTTTGGTCAAGCGTGTTTTTCTCTCATCCTAAAAGCTAGTATTAAAAACAGGAAGCTGAAATAGCATTAATTGTCTATATCAGCCGTTCACTAGGACAGGCATGGCCGTGCACTAAGACAGGAAGGGCTGGCCACTAGGACAGGCACAGCCGGCCGTCCCACTAGGACAGGCACGGCCGGCCGTCCACTAGGACAGGCACGACCGTCCACTAGGACAGGCACAGCCGGCCGTCCACCAGGACAAGCACGGCCGGCCGTCCACTAGGACAGGCATGGCCGTGCACTAAGACAGGAACGGCTGTCCACTAGGACAGGCACAGCCGGCCGTCCACTAGGACAGGCACGACCGTCCACTAGGACAGGCACGGCCGGCCGTCCACAAGGACAGGCACGGCCGGCCGTCCACTAGGACAGGCACGGCCGGCCGTCTATTAGGACAGGTACGTGGAGACGGATGGCTAACAAAGAGTAAGGTGTGTGTTGACTGTCACTAACATGCTATGGTGATCCAGTCTCTCTACCTGTCTGCACACCTTTGTCAGTATCAGGTATATCACTGTTTACTCTGTAGTAAAACTCTCAGCTGGCTTACCCGGGATGACTGACCCACTTTGTACCCTTGTTTAATACATGTAGCTCTGCCAACAGCTGAAATCTAGGTCAATTTTTCTTTGAATTTTGCCGGGCTCTGCATAAAGTCAAAATTTTGTGTAAAGCTACCTGGATTGAATTCTGTTAAATTGGCTCTGTGTTGGCCGTCCTGGCGTTCATCCATTCTCAGGCGTGCATTGACGTTATTCAGGTGTGTGTACAGGTATTTCTGGTGTTAGCTGCATTGATTACAGGTACGTGCTCAGGTAACTCTGCGTGTCAGGTAATAAGAGGTGAGAGAATTGCATCAGTTTGGGTTCTACGTGTACATGAAAATGTTACTCTTGTTTTGATCCAGCTTAGTTTCAGACACAGTACATGGTCTGCTTCACAAATTGTTAATCAAGGGTTTAAACCCTGAGTCTACTCAGGCCTTATACATGTAAGTTATCCACATGACGAGCAAGAGATGTGCGGATTTAAACCCTGGGTGTGAAATTTTAACCCTGAGCTGCCCTTCTCAACGATTTTGTCCCTAAAATATTTATCAAATAGAAAGCCAGTCTCGCGTATATATTGTAATGCTGAGCTAAGAAAAATCATACTATCCATGTCTGCTGCAGAGAGCACTGGTGTAGTCGTGATGTGAAGTGGCAAAATGATTGCTGAAAGCCATATTAACCCCTCCCCCCATGCAGCCAACAAACAATCTGATACGTGTACAACGTACATACCTGAATTGTACTATCATTTTGCAGACGAGTAAATATGCGTAAGCAGAAGGTTGTTTAAAAGTTATTTGACTATACATGCAACACAGAGAGTCTGGGAAATCTGTGTCACTTGAATGAGAGTGTCCTTTGCTGGTTTGGAGTTGTCTCCCTCTCTTATATGTAAACCTTTTCTCAAAGGTTAAGGAAATTACGGCACCTGAACATGTATTACAGCACCTGAACATGTACAGTATTGTTGGGGTATAACGAGATAATTACATCTATGACCCTTGGTATTCTGGTACGCTCGGGCAGTTTCATGTCACATCGGAATAAGGGCATAGCACTTTCTGATATTCTGATTAGACAGTGTTATTATCTGTTTGGTTACATGACCTTTCAAAATGGAGGCTCAAATTTAGATCGTTCAAAAATGCTTGATTGTCAAACAACTGTATGTGGAAAAAAAAAATATTGTAAAATTGACTTGCAGGCTATTTTGAATTGCTGAAATCTTTCTATAAAGGCTGCTACTATAAACCTAGAGCTATGAAACAAGTAGCTTCTTTATTGAAGTAACTTTTTAATATGCAAGTGGCTTTATTACGCTCATAAATATCTGTATGAAGGACGTCCGATTTCTAAATGTCAGTTGTAAGTGGAGCTTTATACCAGTCACTTGCTTCTTTGTGATCAAAAGGCTTTATACCTGCTTTATGAACCACACCTGACATTCAGGTGAGAGGGGCGCTTAGAGAGAATGTCCACTTTGATCTAGTACAGACCCACATGATGACTCGCTTGACAGCTTTTGTAAACACGGTGCTAATTGGTAGATTGATCGTGTGAAGAGCGAGTCAGCTGCGTTTTCATTGGTTATTGATTTTGGTGTAGCTCTGTGAAGACACAAAACAAAGCTGGCCTCCCAGGTGTGGAACCATCCGCTTCCCTCTGAATGAAAAGTCAGCTGCATGTGTACATGTACACTCAAAAAACTATCAATGGTACACTGTTAAAAAAAAAGAACAAGACAAATGGACACATTTCACCTACATGTACATGTGTTTTAAGCGTAGTGCACTGATTAGATGTACGGTAGGTTTACGCTCCTACATGTATGTTAAAAGTTGACAATTTATTATAAAATATATATATATATATATGTATATATGTATAAAAAATACAAAAAAAGATTTAAGTTTTGGACTGGAATTGTGTGATGTGGTGAATTACATGTACCTAAAGTTTTGCCCAAAAAGAAGCAAATTTTCATAAAATATTGCCTTTGGTGCCGTTTTGACTTTTCTGTAAAGAGAAAATGGAACTGTCAAATTGGGCAAAATGTGCAACTTTCTGGTTGTGGATGAAGTTTTAGGTTATTTAAGCTAACAGTTCTTATCTTAAGTGGATCACTTTTGTATGTGCTGCTGGTATAGTTTTGTGCCCTCTGTAAATACAGTGACCTCCGAACCTTGACCTGTGTGCGTATGGTATAATTCTTCAACCTTTTTGCATGTTTGCAACATATTTATTCAAACATATTTTGAAAGCAGTATCCTGTGCAGACTGGTAAAATCATAGTGTTTGTGAAAACCTGTTCAACCCAACCAATGTTGTTTTCTTTCCAAAATAAAATTACAAGAGTGCATAAATTTCACTGAAAAAGGTTGAGGAATTAGAGTAAACATGAGAAAGCATTTTATGAGGGTTGAATTCCACGCTGGTAGATTCCATACTCTTCCCTGTGCTAGAGCTGTTTAACCTTTCACCCCTGTATAAGAAGGTAGGTGGTCTTGTCCAGCCAATTAATCTGGGTGAGAGAGCTGTTAACCTCTGACCTCTCCCTCTGACCTCTTGTTGTATCTGTATGTGTAATCGAACAGACCATCAGAATGTGCTCTGTCTGATTCATGAAAATTTTAGCCTTTGACCTGTGACAGATACATGTACCTGATAGGTAAATTTTGTGCTGGACTAGATTGTTGTCAATGACAATGGAATATCCCATGACAGAGGAGATGATTATCAGCATTTGCCTGGTCACTGTCTGTTTTACCTACGAAGTAAAGTGGACCATCCCGCGGGTTTGACTACACAGTTTGATTTCTGGATTATATGTGTGAAAAGAAAGAGTTACATGTAGATGATGTTAAATTTAGAGAAATGGACATTTGAAAGAATTTACCAAGGGTTGAAAATTTCTTTATCTACAGTACATTCAAGGATACATGTTTTCATTATAAATTTGAAAATATGTATTTTTATAACGCCTCGTTGTTAACTGTTGCATCAGTGCGACTTTGTCTTGATTTTCCATAATTAAATTTATAAAATTAAAGTTCCATACATTGAAAGTTGTTGTTTAGATTCAAGGAGTTAAAGTATTGAGTAAATTAGGTTGAGTAGATTCTCATTCCAGACTTAAAAGTCATTTTATTAGTTACACAATTCAAATTAAAATGATGCTTTCTGCGAGCTTATATGTCTGAAGGAAAGAAATTTGTATGAAAATTTAAATTTTTATTAGTAAATCGTCATTTTTTTTCATTGTTGCTGTGCTTTAAGTCTGAATGAAAGATATTTGTATGAAAATTTAAATTTTCATTGGTAAAAGGTCATTTTTTATTCATGGTAGCTTTGGGTGTCCAACAGTTTGGGAGCCCAAATGTTTTAATAACTAAAATGGCTCTGTATATTGTCCTCCCCATGAGTTTTTCAGAGTAGAATATACTTTTGGCAGCAATACTCAGGTGTACGTTCAGTGTGTAAACTTTAGATTTTTAGGTGTGTGTACATGTACTACTTCTTAAAGACACCGACTTGATTAATCTGCTTTCTTGTTGGCATCGGTACTAACTTCCATGTAGTTGTATATACTCCCCTAGTTACATGTGAGAGAGTAGTGATTTGTTAATATTATTTTATTTGATTGGTGTTTTACGCTGTACTCAAGAATATTTCACTGATAAGGTGGTGGCCAGCATTATGGGGTGAGGAAACCGGGCAGAGTCCATTGGTGCATTGGTTAGAGGCTTCAGGGTCATTGCGCTGTGCTAGCGTGCCATCCACCGGGTCACGTGAGGGAGTGAGCCTAGGTTGTGACCATGCGTGACCATGTAGTACATGTAACTACGGAATGTCACGGTTCACGACACAATCTTACACCTACAATATAGGCTCCAGGTAAAGCCGTGCATTCAGAGGTTAAACTGAGTAGCCAGGTTGTATTGTTGTTGTGAAAGCCTCAGGGGCAGGGGTGACTTCATGGAGATGGCCCCTGAAAACATGGGTGGGAGTGGGAGGTGGTTGTGTGCCTGTAGTAGATAATTACAACCAGTAGCTTTACCCCCCTCCCCCCTCCCCTCCCCTGATCCTGCCTGGGCAAAGAGATAGTATAATTTGATAGCTTGTACTATAGAGAGAGATTGCCAGGTTGGGACTATGTAAATGTAGAATAGGCTGAGATTTCACTGTACTGCTGGATAACTTTACTTATCAGTGCATTTTCACCTGTACACATGTACATGTGTGGTGTTTGTTTATACAGTACCTGTGCAAAAGAGGCACTTTTAGTTCATTTGTGCAGGTAAGTTTCACAAGAAAGGAGAGTACTATACATGTGCATGTGTGTACTGTACATGCAGTCTACCTGCACATGCTTTTGCTTACCTGTACATGCAGTCTACCTGCACATGCTTTTGCTTACCTGTACATGTATGCTGCTTCTCACTTGTGCATGGTACCTACATGTACAGGCTGTTGCACATGTGTACTTACTCGCAGACAAATGCTAAATGTATGTATGGTACAGACAAAATGCATCTTGAGATTAAATTTTATTCGATGATTGATTTAAGTGAAGAGAAGTTAAGAAAGTTCAGCACATGTAAATGTGTGCCTACCTGAATGTTTGTTGTACATGTAAATGTGGGCCTAACTGAGTGTTTGTTGTACATATAAATGTGTGCCTACCTGAATGTTTGTTGTACATGTAAATGTGTGCCTACCTGGATGTTTGTTGTACGTATAAATGTGTGCCTACCTGAATGTTTGTTGTACATGTAAATGTGTGCCTACCTGAATGTTTGTTGTACATGTAAATGTGTGCCTACCTGAGTGTTTGTTGTACATGTAAATGTGGGCCTAACTGAGTGTTTGTTGTACATGTAAATGTGTGCCTACCTGAATGTTTGTTGTACATGTAAATGTGTGCCTAACTGAGTGTTTGTTGTACATATAAATGTGTGCCTACTTGAATGTTTGTTGTACATGTAAATGTGGGCCTAACTGGGTGTTTGTTGTACATATAAATGTGTGCCTACCTGAATGTTTGTTGTACATGTAAATGTGTGCCTAACTGAGTGTTTGTTGTTCGTATAAATGTGTGCCTACCTGAATGTTTGTTGTACATGTAAATGTGGGCCTACCTGAATGTTTGTTGTACATGTAAATGTGTGCCTACCTGAACTTTTGTAAATATATGCCTACCTGAGCGTTTGTTGTACATGTAAATGTGTGCCTACCTGAGCGTTTGTTGTACATGTAAATGTGTGCCTACCTGAATGTTTGTTGTACATGTAAATGTGGGCCTAACTGAATGTTTGTTGTACATATAAATGTGTGCCTACCTGAATATTTGTTGTACATGTACATGTAAATGTGTGCCTACCTGAATGTTTGTTGTATATGTAAATGTGGGCCTAACTGAATGTTTGTTGTACATATAAATGTGTGCCTACCTGAGCGTTTGTTGTACATGTATGTGAATGATGCAAATTTTGAGTTCCTATTTAAGAATTTAAGCATCCTGTCTAAATTACTGTGTATTTTACATAATGGTTAGGACTAGAAGGAGACTAAAACAGGGATTTTGAGCAGAATGCATGTACATGTATGTTTCAAACATCATGCTGTACCTTATTGACATGTACAGCGTCTCAGGAATCTCACGCTTTGAGCATAGGTATGACCGGTCAGTCACGCTGTTAGTTGAACATGAATTTACTGGGCGCAGAGTTACATCTTTATTTACATGGTGTTCACGGAAACTGGCTTTATACAGATGTGCAGTGTTTGTGATGTGTAATGTATACATACCATTTTTACTTACGTGGTGTTCACGGAAACTGGCTTTATACAGATGTGCAGTGTTTGTGATGTGTAATGTATACATACCATTTTTACTTACGTGGTGTTCACGGAAACTGGCTTTATACAGATGTGCAGTGTTTGTAATGTGTAATGTATGCATACCATTTTTATTTACGTGGTGTTCACGGAAACTGGCTTTATACAGATGTGCAGTGTTTGTAATGTGTAATGTATACATACCATTTTTACTTACGTGGTGATCACGGAAACTGGCTTTATACAGATGTGCAGTATTTGTAATGTGTAATGTATGCATACCATTTTTATTTACGTGGTGTTCACGGAAACTGGCTTTATACAGATGTGCAGTGTTTGTGATGTGTAATGTATACATACCATTTTTACTTACATGTACGTGGTGTTCACGGAAACTGGCTTTATACAGATGTGCAGTGTTTGTAATGTATAATGTATACATACCATTTTTATTTACGTGATGTTCACGGAAACTGGCTTTATACAGATGTGCAGTGTTTGCAATGTGTAATGTATACATGCCATTACCGCTGTAGGGACATTGACATGTATGTGTTAGTGAAATTGATCGCTGCATTAAACCATGAATGCTAAAAAGAAATTGAATGATGTACTGAAACAAAGTACAAAACTATGGAAATGTATATATGTATATTGATTTAGCTTTCCTTAAGGAATCACCAGTTTCGCCTATGCAGAATTGTTATAGTTAGAGCAGGTTAAGACGTACAGTAGATTTTGGGAATTACATATATGTATATACCGTATATATATATATACACGGTATATATTCTTTGTTCATTATAAAAAACCTCTTTGTACTGTATCTCAACCCCCTTCCCACCCCCCACCTTTGTTCCCCAGTTTGATCATACTCCTCATATACATGTAGATACAATCGGATGATCCCACAAAGCCTCACTGCACATGCTATCATAGTTACACTTTCTTACATCAGTGTCTAGCCACACACTTCCTGAATAGAGCATATCACCTGTAATCAGATGATGTCTACCTGTATTCAGTGTAGTGTCACCTGTACAGCTTGTGGTGAGGCCTTACTGACGTGTGTCGGTGTTGTTATCTGTGTTTGACGGGGACAGTGTATATAATACACAAACAGGATTTGGTGCTGTAATCCAACAGCCTTTTTTCCCCTCGTTAACCTGGGGGGAAATTTGCATGCACTAGGAGCATAGTTTATTCTGTAGTTGCTGATAGGATTCAAAGCTCTAGAAATGTAATTAAATGTTTATAGGCTTTAGGGTAACTTGCATCTTTTGGATTTTGGCATCGTTATGAACAGTCCAGCATTTGTTACAGGTCACTTGCCTTATACCAATACGGAGTGCATCGTACTGTTGAAAGTTGGCTAGTAACTTGCCAGATGTTGATGGTTTATGTCGGCCATTCTGGGTTTAGAAATCTTAATATTACAACCAGAAAGTTCATAAGACAAGACTTAATTCCCACCTGTGTCTTCCCAACAATGTGTACGTATCATACTTGTTGATCTCACCTTTATTTAGTCAGCCTATGAAATTTGTCAGATTTAAGCACACACACCTGTTGAAGGGGCAGTGATTCTCCCCCAGGCTCTTGCCCAGTTTCGTTTACCAGTGAAGATAACTGCCATTGTAGACGTGACATATTCTGGGGGTACTTCGTTAAATCCCAATCAAATAAATAAACAAATACATGACTGCCATGAGCACTTTAAGTCTGAGAACATACATCTAGATGTAGATGGACAGATATATGAAAGTGCAGATTACTGTATAGTCACACTGAATAATCAATCACTCAAATTGGCTAAATACATGTACATACATATATAATTACAGTATATCTTGGTGATTTGTACTACTGCAGACATTGATGGATTTCCCGTGTATTTAGAAATATATATATATACATGTATATATATAAACATGACAAACTCAACTTGTTGATTTAACTAAGTGTATCGGTGTTAGAAGTCGGTTTGCTGGTCCTTAAAACTGAAATATCAAATTGGTTTGCTTTGTCAATACTGATGTCTATTACTTCCTTTGGATAATGCCTTATCCAAAGTCTTTAATTCAGATAATCTGATTTGTCAGAGTTCTTTGTTAGGTACGATTGTGCAAATTCGTCTTGCAAGAGTAAACGGGATATATATATATATATATATATATATATATATATGTATATATATAAGATAGATGGATTTTGAGGTATAAAATTTAATACCTGCTCAGGTGCATGGTCTTCTTCTCGTTAGTCAGGTTTGAACTGAAATATAATTCTGTTATATTTTCTGGGCTCTGAAAAGTGTGTAATGAATGACTCATGTTTAATTAACTTTTTGGAAGTATTGTGAACTTAGTCTGCTGAAGCATTTGGAAATTATTTGCATTTACTGTAATTCTTCAACCTGTTCACATGTTTGTAAGGTGTTTATTCAAGCATATTGTGAAGGCACTATTATGTGTTGACTGATAAAGTTATACTTTTTGTAAGGCATTGTAACATTCGGTCCCAGTCCCATGTCTGGTCATAGATGCACGGGTTAAGTACATGTACATCAAAAGTGCCAGTTTTTTGCAGCTCTACATTTTCAACAAAATGAAAACTTAAAAAATGTCCTCAAAGTTCAGTTGACTGAAGCATGTCCAGTGATTGTGTACATGTAGATTGGCATGTACTGTGTCTTGTTATATGTGCATTGACGGATAATGTGTCATGTTTGGTGGGTTTGACATGGTGGTTCAGTGGGGAAGCATATATATATATATATATATATATATGTATGTATGAAATTAATCACACGAACACCTGCTCAAAAACATTGTCGAAGACCTGTACCCGTAACACATATACATGTTTGTTGGAAACGATATTAAAAATGGAAGCAAGCAAAGAAACCTAAATGTACTGAGTGCACATGCACCACAGACACTATAGATCAGCACTGAAACATTGTCAGCTTTCTTCCACATCATCGCACAAACTTTAAATGCTCCTCACCTCCCTCCCTCTTCCCCCTCCTGCCCCAGCACTACACGCACACGCACAAACATCAGATCCGACTCGGTGATTACACAATGACTTGTCTGTCCTCGCTAGGAAGTATACATGAAATTTACACATTAAAACCACACAAAGCAGCATGTGTCTGGGCAGCATGCGTGTGGGCAGCAAGTGTCTGGCAGTTTTTAGGTTCTTGCTGTCATGGAAATGGGACAGTCTGAGTGTAACTTCTTAGATTTGTATGTGTATGGTTCTGTAGGCTTCGGAACTGACACAGTTCCTCGTCTTGACATCTACCTGTACACATCTGCTTGTACACACATCTGCCTGTACACGTCTACTTGTACACATCTACCTTGTACATGTCTACCTATACACATTTAGCTTGTACACACATCTGCCTGTACACATCCACCTTGTTCACATCTACCTGTACATGTCTACCTGTTCACGTCTACCTGTACACATCAACCTGTTCACGTCTACCTGTACACATCTACCTGTACATGTCTACCTGTACACATCTAGCTTGTACACATATACCTGTACATGTCTACCTGTTCACGTCTACCTGTACACATCTACCTGTACATGTCTACTTGGTCACATCTACCTGTACATGTCTACCTGTTCACGTCTACCTGTACATATCAACCTGTTCACGTCTACCTGTACATGTCTACTTGGTCACATCTACCTGTACATGTCTACCTGTACACATCTACCTTGTACATGTCTACTTGTTCACATGTACCCAGTTCTGTCAGATACGTACATGTCAATATCTGCATGATAGTGATGAGGCCAGACCAATGTAAATTTTTGTTTTACAGGCCAAATTTTTTTTTCAGTGTCACAGGGGGGACTAACAATAAAACAGAAAAATCACCTAATTTGTGGAGATTGATTGTTCGGGCTATTACCCTATTGGTGACATATTTATGTGCTTGGCAAGTCTTGAAAACCATCAAAATTATCTATACACGGTATAACATTAGGATTGGACAAAATAATAAACAAATATATTCATGCATGATCATATAACATATTGTAGTGAAGGCATCCATCATTGTCCTCAGGTCACTTAAAAGTGGCTGTGTCATGTACGTGTAACCTAAATATGAAAGCGCAAGTTTCAGTGCTATTTATGCACATTTTTAATTTGATTTTGGAGAGTCTACAAAGAACCATGCCATCAGAATATGCACAAATAAACACCTTGTAAATATGCCAAATGGTTGAAGAATTACAGTACCTTTTATAGTTAGTGATGGTCCGGTACCATCCCTTTACGGTAATGCCTCCCTTTACAGTAATGCCTCCCCTTACAGTAATGCCTCCCTTTACAGTAATGCCTCCCCTTACAATAATGCCTCCCCTTTAGATTGGAAATCTCATGTAATGCCTCCCCTTTAGATTGGAAATCTCATGTGCATGTATACCCATCACAGCCTAAGCAAGTGAATTATTGTTCACTCATTTCAAGACTGATTGTGGAGTTTTACACTCTACAGTGTTAGTCTCCTGAAATCTGACCTTTATTAATTGTCTCCCTTCGCAGAGCCTAGTGCAGAGGACCAGACTCCGACACAGGCGCTTCAGCTAGGTTTTGAACTCGCGCTAAAGGAGCGAGATGAGGTCCTGCGGGAGAAGTCCCGGGCGCTAGAGGAGCGCGACCAGGCGCTGCGCCAGGTGCAGCAGATGCGAGAGGAGCGAGACAAAGCAGTGGCAAGTCTCGAGACAACGGCAGGGAAAGCTGCTAAAAACAACAGCACGTGAGTTGACTTGAATTCTGCCTGTATGTGTGAAGTTTGCAAACCTTCTTAATCAGGAAAATATGCCACAACAAATTTTAAATGCTGACCTGCGTTCATAAGGTGTTGCCTTATAGAGTTTTGTTACGTTCCATGTCCTGTAGCATTGCTGATATATTTCATGTCAACACACCAGAACATCACACTACAATTTCATTCAATTGGCAAACAGCAAAAAATAAATGCCAACCTGAAAACAAAAGTGCATCTGCAACTTTTACACAATGCCATTGTTAATGGACCTGCTCAGAATTACCTCCCTTGTTACATGATAGTGAGTATGACCCATTTCTTCCGAGAAGTGGGACTTCAGTTTATAAAAACGTGCCTGTCTCTCAAACCGGCCAATCAGAATCAGTTCTGAATCCCTTTAAAGCTGTCTGCATTGTTAGATACACACACTGGTGATATACATCAAAGGTTTGTCTAGATGTGATCAGAGCATGAGCTGATCAAAGCACCTAGTGGACTTGTCACATTCACAAGAAACGGACCCATACTAGTGCATGTCCACGCAGCACAATGAAAACGGAGATAAAAAGTTAAAAAATGTTACCTTGTTGAAAACACGAGCGTGAAAGTCTTTTTAAGACTTCACAGACTCCTATTCAGATGTGACCTTTCACCTTCTGAAGAAATTCTTCAGATCTTTAACTTTTCTAATTACAACGTTTATTTGGATCTGTCACGCTCTAGCTGAAAGCCCTTGCAAATGTTTTTGAGATTAGAATGAACATTTTGGTAAGTGATGTGCAAATTAGTTGAAAATGAGAGTGGTTTCATTAACTTAAAATTGTGTGTCAAAATTTATGCACAAAAAGAAATAGCTTAAATGACATATAATCTTGCCCTCAAAAAGTTTGACATTTTGTCTGACTCAGAGTCGCACTGATATTAATTACGAAGGTGTTTTAGGGTTTGTTTGAAAGATACAGGTACACTGTGCAAGTAAGTTGATATATGTATCCTTTAGGAAAATGTTTGTTTCGATATCAAAAATAGTATTTTATGATATTTTGTTTGCTTCTAAAAATGCAAAATTTTAGGTCTATCACTGTATTTCACCCCAAGTTTGACATTTTCCAGTGGGCACATTTTGCTTGATTCTCATTGATATATCCACCTGGTAGGGACACTTGAGAATTTTTTGTGAAGTTTGAATAATTTCTAACGAGAAAACCCTCAAGTGTTGGCATCAGAAATATCATTTTAAGGCCTTTGTGTGCTTCTGAAAGTTTACTCTATGTCAAAAAGGTTTAAAATATATAAAAATATAGCCATAACAGTAATTACTTCATCATTATTAAAGAAATGTGTTTCATTTGAAAAGGTCAAAATGGAAGCAATTTTTTATGTATTCGTCTGTTGTTTAATTTTCTACCTCGTAATTTTTCTACTTGTCATAATTCGGCAGCTCGTTCTAACATTTTGGAAAATCGTGATGGAAGTGTAGAAAGTTGAATACAAATGTATTTATATACAGTATATGTATGTATCTTAAGCAAGGTGTGTAAACAGAATTCACATGTACATGTATGTCTAGACAGAGTCATTGACATTCCCCATTCATGTTTTAGTCTATATTTGTTATAACTGTTTTTAAAGAAGCTTCCCATTCATGTGGAACTGAAATAGGAAATTCCTTGTGTTAAGTCAATCAATCATTCATATTGTCGGACACACGTAAGGAAATAGTCAAGCCTGAGTGGGCGTTTGAGCGTGTCATTGAGCAAGTTGTTCGTCCTACATATGGTCACGCGTAGCGATGTATTTTATATACATATAGATGCCACCAGGTCATACTCGTATACTTTACATGTCAGTCACACCTGTTAATAACGAGCTGTCAGAAATAGACGCCTGCGCCCACTGGGTCACTGGGCCAGTAGTGTGGATTGGCTAACTCTGATGTCACTTTGAGACGATAAACCAGTTCTAGGCCTTGTCATATAAGCCGTCAATCTTAAATTGGCTATTTTTGTGGTGTATATATATATACATGTGTATGCGGTTCTTGTAAAACTTCACCTGAGTTGTGACTACTATGCAGTGGGTTCCGGAGCCATATCAAGGTATTGTTATAATATTGTTATCAGGTTTAAGATTGTAAATGTATATGTGCCGCATTTTCTTCCATTTTAATTTGGAGATTTTAAATCATTTAGCGGACGTAAACTGGAAGGTCCACCAGCAACCTTCAGATGGTCATGGGTTTCCTCCCAGGCTCTGCCCGGTTTCCTCCCACCATAATGCTGGCCGCCGTCGTATAAGTGAAATATTCTTGAGTGCGGCATAAAACACCAGTCAAATAAATAAATAAATTTAATTTTTTTTTTATAACCATAAAATAATTATCTATCACAAAGGATAATACTGTTCCTTAATATTGAACTTTTCATGTGACATTTGCCAACCTAATGATCAGTTGATTTATTGACTTATTGGTTGATTGGTACCAGGTTGTGTCAGTCCCACATTGGCGCACAAGTTGATTGGCCAATCGATCGGAGGCCGTTTGGTTGTATTTCTAAGTAAGAAGCCTGAATTCCATCAGTTACCTGTACATGTATTTCAATGGAGTGCAACTTGCTGCATCTACCCTAAATGATCCCTAACATTTCACCCACAAAAAAGTATTTTTAGAGACAAATAAATGTCGTAAAATATTATTATTGGTGCTAAAAACTTACAAGTTTCCAGTAGAATGTCATTGCGTGTTCCAAACAAACCTCCTAACACCTTTCTAAGATTAGTAGAACATTCAGAATCAGGAAAAATGGGGAAGTTTGTCATGAACGAAATTGAGTGTCATTTAAGGTAATGACTGTCAAGTGTAGAAAGGTGTTCGAATGTTTGTTTGGATGATATCCTGATGGGAAGCTATAGGAAAAGCTTCAGTGCCAAGATGATATCCTGATGGGAAGCTATAGGAAAATCGTCAGCGCCAAGATAATATCCTGACGGGAAGCTGTAGGAAAGGCTTCAGCGCCAAGATGATATCCTGATGGGAAGCTTTAGGAAAAGTTTCAGTGCCAAGATGATATCCTGATGGGAAGCTGTAGGAAATGCTTCAGCGCCAAGATGATATCCTGATGGGAAGCTGTAGGAAAAGTTTCAGCACCAAGATGATAATCCTGATGGGAAGCTGTAGGAAAAGTTTCAGCGCCAAGATGATATCCTGATGGGAAGCTGTAGGAAAAGCTTCAGCGCCAAGATGATATCCTGATGGGAAGCTGTAGGAAAAGCTTCAGCACCAAGATGATATCCTGATGGGAAGCTGTAGGAAAAGCTTCAGTGCCAAGATGATATCCTAATGGGAAGCTGTAGGAAAAGTTTCAGCGCCAAGATGATATCCTGATGGGAAGCTGTAGGAAATGCTCCAGCGCCAAGATGATATCCTGATGGGAAGCTGTGGGAAAGGCTCCAGCGCCAAGATGATATCCTGATGGGAAGGTGTAGGAAAAGTTTCAGCGCCAAGATGATATCCTGATGGGAAGCTGTAGGAAATGCTCCAGCGCCAAGATGATATCCTGATGGGAAGCTGTAGGAAAAGTTTCAGTACCAAGATGATATCCTGATGGGAAGCTGTAGGAAAAGTTTCAGCGCCAAGATGATATCCTGATGGGAAGCTGTAGGAAAGGCTCCAGCGCCAAGATGATATCCTGATGGGAAGCTGTAGGAAAAGTTTCAGCGCCAAGATGATATCCTGATGGGAAGTTGTGGGAAAATCGTCAGCGCCAAGATGATATCCTGATGGGAAGCTGTAGGAAAAGTTTCAGCGCAAAGATGATATCCTGATGGGAAGCTGTGGGAAAATCGTCAGCGCCAAGATGATATCCTGATGGGAAGGTGTAGGAAAAGCTTCAGCGCCAAGATGATATCCTAATGGGAAGCTGTAGGAAAAGTTTCAGCGCCAAGATGATATCCTGATGGGAAGCTGTAGGAAAGGCTCCAGCTCCAAGATGATATCCTGATGGGAAGCTGTGGGAAAGGCTTCAGCGCCAAGATGATATCCTGATGGGAAGCTGTAGGAAAAGCTTCAGCGCCAAGATGATATTTTATGACATATATATGTACAGTCACTTACTTCTAAAATGCTCGCCTGCCAGCAACCTGCAGATGGTCATGGGTTTCCCCCAGGCTCTACCATCATAATACTGGACGCTGTCATATAAGTGAAATATTCTTGAGTGCGGTGTAAAACACCAATCAACAAAACCAACTCTGAAAGTGCTCTTTTGTGATAAAATTTTTAGGTCATTTAAGGTATACATGTACGTGCATGAACAGAACGTTTTTACTCTACTCTGTAAAACTCATCACATACTTGTTCAAAAAGGATGCGAAAATAGGACTCGTGTTCCTTTGGTGTGATTGTCTATGTTAGTGGTGGACTTGTCAAAGTGAACATAAAACCAGAATCTAAAGCTGTGGGAATTAATAAAGTAGTATTCCAGAAATGTTATTAAAATATTTCAAGAATTCTACACCGCTTAAAAACACATTCTAACTGAACTTAGAGCTACTGTTACATGTATATTGTAAAAGAGAAAAAGGAGGGAAATTCTCGCGTAACTAAAAACAGAGTTTAAAAAGCTTACGTTACTGGGAAGCTTTTTCACTTTCATTGCCTCAGATACAACATTTGTAAGTTGTCTAATTTGTACATGTACCTGTAGCATCATATCTTATGTTGTGAGGAAGTGTTTTTCTTTTTATCACTTGTTATTGCTTCATGGCCTAGCAGTAAGAGTGGATGTGCAGCACAGTGACCCAAAAGCCTCTCACTGATGTCGGTGTAAGTTAAAGTCCAGCGCGTGCTGGTTTTCTCTCTGGTCGTACTTGGTAAGGTTTTGTTGGCAACCTGCGCATAGTCGTGGGTTTCCCCCTGTTCTGCCCAGTTTCCTTCCACCATAATCCTCGTTGCTGTTATATAAGTGAAATATTCTTGAGTATGGCATAAAACGTTTTATCAAGTAAATAAATAGATAAAAGTGACACATGTCACATGTGAAATTGCATACATGCTTGTGAAGACATTGCCTTGAATTTTTATCTGTGATAAGCAGCTGTGTCAGCTGATCTGTTGATCAGTCAGATTTTTGACTGTCTTTTAAAATGGTTTTGTTCACTTAATCAGAAGTCTTAAGTGCAAGATGACATTAACTTTTGGTGGTGTGTCGCTGCTACAAGTGTTGCTAATTTGTGAAAAGCTTGTATAAACTACCTGCAGATATTTACCCAGCTTAACTTCAAAAAAGATGTGTGTCGCTGCTAAAAGTGTTGCTAATTTGTGAAAAGCTTGTATAAACCACCCGCGGATATTTACCCAGCTTATTTCCAAAAAAGTTCCATAAAATCAGAGGCATCAACAGTGTTTCACACCTGTGGAAGGAAATTTTGGTGATGAGTGAATGTGAGTACACCTACTGTATAGAAGCAAAAACATTTTACACCTGACACTTTTTACTTGATTCCAATTGATTCATCATTGGGCCACTTAGGGTTTTGCAAGTTTAATTAATTTCTTATCAGAAAAGCTTAAGTTTTGTGATCAAATATAAGGCCTGTGTGCGCCTCTGAAATTGCATTTTTTACAGGTTAAGCTTTTGGGTGAAACTCAGTAAATAAAGGAAACGATATTACACGCTCTGCCACATGATGTGAATTATTACATGTAGTCTGCCACATGATGTGAATTATTACACGCTCTGCCACATGATGTGAATTATTACACGCTCTGCCACATGATGTGAATTATTACATGTAGTCTGCCACATGATGTGAATTATTACACGCTCTGCCACAAGATGTGAATTATTACACGCTCTGCCACATGATGTGAATTATTACATGTAGTCTGCCACATGATGTGCATTATTACATGTAGACAGGTTTAAAACACTACACGGTGTATCACAAATGAAGAAAACAGTTTTGAATGCAGATGGCTTACAGCTTCAGGTTTCTCTGTAATTGGTATTTGTGTCATGAGGTAGATAAATGCAAACTTATAAAAGCTTCTTTCGGTAAAAAATTAGCTACAAAACCACCTGTTGACGTAAATTAAATGTAGGGGGGAAAAAAAAGGCACAATGTTGTTTTGTTTAATAGCAGGACAAAAAGTTCAGTTAAAACGTGAATGAATTTCACAGCGCATGATAAAAACAAGGCAAGAACTATAGTAAACATACGTCAAGTTCTACCTACCTATTTTTAACATTCTATTTTGGTGCGTATTTGTGTGGTTTGGAAAGCAGGGATGTTTTATCTGGAGATAGATCTGACATAATGCATCATATTTACAGCAGGATAGTTTTTTATTTTGCTTGACATCTCTCATCACCAAAAATGTCTTCTGCCTCTGACGTTGTGTACATATATATATCCTGGAATTTTTGCAAAGTATGTTGTACGTGCACGCAGCTAACCTTAAAATCTTTATGACAGTTCAAAGAACATATAATATGTTACAGGTGCTTAACGGAAAGGTTTTCTGATAATGAGAAAATGATAGTCAGTTTAGAAAATGTTGCCAATAACACTGACGACAGACCCGATCTTACAAAGTCCAGCATAAACAAACAATATTTTTGGCCAATAGTAGGATTTTTTTATCCATGTCTCAGATGATCTGGAATATCGACTACCCGCACACTAGCAACATTTGTTTGTTTTTTTTGTCCATTAAAAAAAATACATCATTATATATAAAACAAGAAAAAGCATCGTGTAGTTTGAAAAGTGAAACTACATACGAAAAGCAACAACACAAGCATGCATAGTGCAGGCCCCGTAACTGTCCTAACCAGAAGGAGAAGTATGGTGGTGGGAGACAGCCCATTAGCGACCCCTTCCTGCCCCTTAGCGACCCCTTCCTGCCCCTTGTTGGCTGGAACCCCTATACACATGTACAGAGAACAAACCAAGTGACTGGGAGATGGCACCTGTGTGCTGTGTGCTCTGGGCATTAGGCAACATAAAAATTTACAAATGGTGAAAAATATTGGGATTCTGGTAGTTTCAATGTATTTCAGATTTTTTTTCTTTCCTATACCCAAGTCTGTATATAATACAAGCCAAGATTATTTATTCGATTAAAAAGAAATTAGGCAAAACTGGCAACCTGAATTATATTTTGGGAAAGAAGCCAAAAAAAAAAAGTCTAAATGCTGTTTTCTGATAGCAGGATAAGTAAGCAGAAAATATGAATGAATTTCATGTCTCTGTAAAAAACAAACGGACAGAAGACTGTGTTGATTGTACATCTGTTTTTAAAGTTCTGTTTTGGTGCATGAATGTGTGGATTTGAAAGGAGGGATGTTTTATCCTGAGGCAGATTTGACGTAATGCATTACACTTTGTAGAGAATTTTTTTTTTTTTTCCTTGCACTTGACAGCTGATTGTTATCTCTTCCTGTGTGGGATATTTGACAGGGGAAGTAAATCTACAGCTATATAACACAAGAGTTGCCTCCCATGATTACAAGAACTAATTTTTACCAAGTTCTTTTGCAGTAGGATTCAGTCGATTTGCAGGCTGATTTGGTGCTTATTTGATGACAGCACTGTGTAAACACTGATAATGTTATTTTTTTCTTGCTCTAAACTAAGCTGCTTTATTCAGTATTATTTGTATGAAAATGAAAAGCCTATTTCATGCTGATCTGCAAATATGGTCTTCATTATTTTTGGCATTTTTTTTGACTGTGATTAAAACAGAAATGAAGACTGGGGTACTATGGTGGACTTTTTGGACCATATTGAACAGGCTAGAGCACAGTGATGTCACAGATTCTTTCAGAAGACCAGAGGATGTGTACAATCTGTGACATCACTGTACTTGTAGCTTGTTCAGTATGGTCCAAAAATTCCAGTGTAGTACCTTTATTTGTTTATTTCTGTTTTAATATTTCTGTTTTTAATTTTGTAAAAATGTAAAATTCTTTTAAAATATTGCATCACATCAGACTTTGCTACTTAAAGGGTATATAGGGGCCTCTGTGGCTTAGTGGGTAGCTGAAAAAAAAAAAACTACTGTATTTTCACTTAGCTTTTAGCATTTTTCAGGTGACACATTTTGTTTGATTTAGATTGATTCATCCACCTTATAGGACCTCTTTAAAGTTGGATGATTTCTTGTGAGAAAAACTTAAGTGGTGGCACCAAAAGTATCATTTAAAGGCCTGTACAGGTATGCGCCTCTGATAGGTCTGCCAAATTTATTGTAAATAAATATTTTCTGGGACAGTGTTTTAAATAATCCTTCATCTTACATTTTTCAGTTAGGTGTTTTCTTTGCCTTGAAGGATGAATGAAAGTGACAAACATGATAATTTGTGATTATTTTTTTTTACGCAGGAAAAACAATATAGACTCAAGTACATCCACACTGGACTCCAGAGGACGATCTCCAAACAGGAAAAGTCGTGAGAAACTCCACAACATGGAGAGTGACGGGGAAGTGGAAGAGGTAGGTCATACCTGTATTGCTCATCTCACACACCCCATAATTCTTTGGTCCCTTCTAGGTACCTGGTAGCTCATGCCGGCTTCCTCTCTGGCCGTACGTGGGCAGCAACCTGCGATGGTCATGTGCCCGGTTTCCTTCCACCAAAATGCTCTTCACCGTCGTATATGTGAAATGTTTTTGAGTACGGCATAAAACACCAATCAGATAAATATATCAAAGATGAAAAAAAAAAAAAATGTACTTATTGCAAGCAGCCCCAGACTTTTCAGGCTCACTATAGGGTGTATTCATGCAGCTTCACACAGTGTTAAGTAAAAGCTATCATTAATGCTTTCAGTTTATGTGAGGATCCAGTTTATTTGAGGATCCAGCTCAAGGGTATGTTGCAGCATAAGCCTGCCAGATTTGCTATAGCGGCATTAGATTTATGCCATTGAAGGATGGTAAATCTAATTACCTCCCTTGGGACAGGAACTTACCCTTTCCAGCTATTGTTTAACATCATTCTCAGGTGGAGATAATTTTCCAGCTTGGACCTGATTTCATTATTTTGTCTGAAATGATTCCCAGATTTCTCCAACACACATACTGTATGTGGGGCAGAGACTTGCATTGTGTTATTTAGTAAACAATTAATACTTGATTATTTGTTTTTTGTTTATTGACAACTAACAAATTCTTCATAATACTGGTTAGCATGCTAGTGGAGCTCATGCAGTGACCCAGGAGCCTCTCACCATTGCGGTGGCTGGATGTTCAAGTCCAACTCATGCTGACTACCTCTCTGAGAAGGTCTGTCAGCCACTTGCAGGTGGTCAACTGCCCAGTTTCCTCTCACTATAATGCTGGCCACCATAATATAATAGAAATATTCTTGAATGTGGCATAAAACACAAGTCAACCTCAAAATCTGTACAGTGCTGGTCTTGTTGCTATCACCTTTCAAACTTTGACTTTGATGTAGCTGTTGTTTCTTTTAGGCCTATCATATAGTGATTGGTAATTCAAGGTATTTGTACGCTGTTATATCTTATACAAGTGTCCTGTTAAATTTTGTCTTTAAATCGCTCAAGCATGGCCTGGCATAAATCTTAAGTTTGTGTGATTTTTTAGTTGGACAAGAGATTGAAATCAAACAGAAACAACTTACCTCCATTAAATACTGAAGGATTTGCGCTGTCTTCACAGACATAAAACATTTTCCCTTAAAGCTTTTAATTCGGTCAGAATTTGAAATTCAAGATAGCCAAACTACTCAAAAACTTACAATTATCGCATGCTGTACCATGAGTTTTAATTTGGTCACAATTCAAAAGTAAGGCAAATCAAAATCGCTTGATTCTTATCAGATTACAATATTCGCATGATCATTGTACATGCCCATAGAAAAAAGCAGAATATATGTACACATCAGGCATTCTTTTGTTCCTGTTTTACTTCCTACTCAATGTGCTGTTGTAGTGTTTTTAAAGTGTTCCCAAATTGTTAAACCCTAGATTATTTCTTGTTAAACCTAGCATGTGGCCAGGAGCTGGGACCACTTTCACACAGAAATAGTACTTGTACAATATGGCAGGTAGAGGACAACGGTGCATTAATTGTGACGTACAAAATATCATATGTCAAACGCACGATAAAAAAAATGCCATATATGGGTTTGTGAAAGTGGCCCCCGGACCGTTGTGTCAGTAAATTAATGTCAGTATTTGTCTCCTGCATGGAAAAAAATGTTACAGTTCTGTTAATAACATGTTTTATTGGTGAAGTGGTCAATATATGAAGAAAGAAAAACGTCTGCAGTGTCTTTCTCGAAAGGAGGATATTTCACTTTGAAAAATAAACTTCACGTTGCATTTTTTGGCAAGTGATTACCTTTGTTATGTGTCAGTATTTTCAAGTTGTAACGACAGGGTGATCTCCCTTTGCTTGATTGTCATTTCACAGCATTACACATGTAGTGCATGTACATGTGGTGGACCTATTTTGCCGAGTCAGCATTTCAGGAGACTCACAAGTTCACTCAGTTGTTGATAAGACAGGGTGGGGGCTCTTGCAAACTGTCGCGGCTAAAAGACATGATTTTACGGGCGACGGACCCGGCTACGTGAGATGTGTACTCAATCTAGCAAGTATAGTAAAGTTTTGCCTTCTAGCTGGATAAATTTGAGACAGCCTCAGCCTCGATATCTGCGTGAACTTGAGGGTCTCCTGAAATGCCGACTCGGCTTATTGTGTCAAGTTAAGCCTTAACCAACCAGGTTGCTCACAATTCTTTTTTTCACAATACATATATTTAAAACATATGTAATGGTACATTTGTATACGTTAATGAAGATTTTGTGAAACATTTTCTTCAGCGGATAGGGATTTCTTGGTAATATCAAAATAAGAAGCAAGTATTAACCTGTTGTTGAGAATCTGTCCAGTTACAAAGGTCCAGTCTCAGGGTGAAAATGATTGCCATTCAATCGTTTACTTTTTAAGAACTCAAACTGATAAATGATTACCTCAAATTGAGCTCAGCTCATAACAAAGATAACTTTGAATCATGGAAATATTCATGCATGATTCCCGACACATAAATGATTGTTTGGTGAGTTTTATCCACTCCCATTTTACTTGACAGTGTCCTCCAAATGGAGTCAAATACAAGTCACACCTTTAAGTCAGACTGAATGAGCTCATCATTGTGACCGGCTGGAAGTATCAAACATTTTGAGCCCTAGGGCTTCATTCCAACTTTTGTCGCTTTGTAACCACAAGGAAACCACGCGTTCTTAAGGTGTGGAGAATAGCAGAGTAACTGTACATTCCTTGATAAGAAAAAGTACAAGACATGAATGTGTAGTTACAAGGCCCTTCCCTTACTTAAATGGTTGCATTAGTGTTTCAGCAGTTGTAGGGAGCAGAGATACGAATTGCACAGATAACACAGGGGCTATGTTTTAGTTCTGGTTCTTTATGTAAGGCGACGTGTACATGTATAACCTACATGTACATGTATTCTGCAAGACGAATTTAGGAGAGTGTGGCTGTAATACTCCCCTGAGGGAGAAATTATGGTTTCAGTGAGTTGTCACAACAAGCCTTTAAACAGTGGGACTATGCACAATGGGCCATCCAATGGAGTATCCCATATCTAGCTTAAAGGAAAAGCCCTCTAGAAAACAAAGTAGACATCCCTAAGTAGACCATTTAAAACTGTGCATAAATACATTGTATACTTTCATTTTTTTTTCTGAAAGGAGTTGTATGTAAAGGCGTTCACACATTTGAATTCTAAGCTAGGCTTTTATAGACCATACTATCAGAGTTTAGGAACTCTGACATCACAGGAAGTTTTTCCAACCCTGATCATGACACTGAATGTTGGAAGAACTCTTTTTACCCATGGGTAAAAGTTTACTGAAATAATGTTCCCAAAATTTCCTTCCTTCTGTTGAACATTAGAGGAGAAAAAGGTGATGTGACATCGGAGTTCCTAGATACGGTCAGTATGGCTCATAAGGCCATATCAGTTCTCAGATATGTGGATACCTTTCAGTAATCTTAAAACAAATCTGAAAAAATAAACGAAAGTGTGTTTACACATAGTTTTGAGTTTTGTGTATGATGAAACTTACTTCATATTTTAGCTATGTTTTTTCCTTTAAATGCTTAAGCTTAGGAGGATCAGGTACGCTTATTTGCATTTATGAACGACCAGAAATGTTAATGTTTGAGGAAAACAAGCATGATTGGTCATAAAGTAGACCACTTGATGGCCGCTGTGTTTCCACAAAGGTGGCCTTTCTACCAGTTAATGTGTACTTAGTTAGGTCTGGGCATTTCAATGAACCCATGTCACCTGACCCTTCAGGGCCCAGCCCAGGACAGTCTGCTGTATACACACCAAAAATCTGTGGCCAGTAATTCTCACCTGAAATTTTCAGATCATATTGTCAAGATTAGAGAGTTTAACATTTCACCATTCTGTGGCATAAGAGCTAACTGTAGGTGACTTTCTAAATTACCAAGGGTGGTTTACTGTGAGCATTCTAGTTTCTTTCACCCATAACATTGACCTTCATATTGGTTAAATGAAAAATTTCTGAATGTGGTGTCAAATAAAGAAATATGCAAGGTTATTTTGTTGGCTTACGAAAAAAATTTTTTTTCTTCAATTTGCTGTAAACCGAAATATGTTAAATTAAAGTACGGTAATGTTTCAACTCTTCGCACGTTCAAGCAAATTCTGAGGGCATTATTCTGTGTACACTAAAAAAATTAATCTCTGTGTTGGCCTAACCAACTGATGTAATTTTGTCTCCAAAATCAAATTAAAAACGTGCTTAAATTGCAATTAAAGTTGCTCTTTCATATGCGTAAAGGCTGAGGAATTATGGTAAGATGCTACACATACATGTATTGTCTTCATCGGCTACCTTTGAAGAAGAGAAATTGTTACTGCTATTTAGTATTATGTGTACATAATGAAATCTTGTTTCATAAGAACCATAAAAATAGCTCATTTTCTTGCTGAATGCATTTCCAAAGTCCAAAAGCTGAAGTAACCACAAGATTTTGACAGAAAACAGAAATATTATGTTCAAGTACATTGGAAGGCGTCCTATGATGGACTCTGTGCTCAGTACAGACCGATTGTTTATGGGTGTACATATATATCAGTATAAGTATCCTGGTGATAGGGTAACACTATACTCTGGGGTGACACTAGATCCCCTGTCCCCCCCACCCAACACACACACACACCACCACCACCACCAGGGCCAAATGATACCTGTCTGTGAGGAAGTACATGTATGGCTTGTGTCTGGATCAGTCAGAGATACATGTACCCACTGTCCCAGTATTACACATGGACCTAGGCTCTGTGTTGCTAAGGGATGATGGGTGAAGTTGATTAGAAGTATCATGGCAACGTATTTCTTTAAGATATGTTGCCATGGTAGTTATAGTCAACTTGAAGGTATTTTTTGTGGAATCATTGCTGGGAATGAATTCAATCACTAGACACAAAAATTGTTTTATTTGATGAACATCTACATGTACATTGTACATTAATTACGTTGATGTCTGATGTTACATTAAGACACAACTCATTGTCTCATCAGACACCATACGTTGGAAGATTTGCCGCCACCCTACGGATGATCCATAATGCTGGCCACAGTCGTGTAAATGAAATATTCTTGAGTACAGTGTAAAACGCCAATCAGATATATAAATAAAGCTCTTTGTGAAAAAATGGCAAAAAAAAAAAGTTTGGATTCAAGGCTTCCTACATGTGGACAAAAGCTGAGAAAGTCTTAACCAGTTGACCAATGACCAAATGTACGAGTGAATGTTTACAACTTTGCTGTAAGTAAAATTATCTTATTATTACGTCGGTTGGATGTTTAATTGTTAACAAATGTATCTTGCTGGTTTTAATTGAAGAATTCATCAGCAACCAGAACGATGTCATCTCAGCATTATGTGGTAAGACTAAATGATCACACATACGCTTATGTTGTCTTGTTGGCAGAGTTTGAGCGGGCATGTTGTATAAACTACACAGTGCTGGGTGTGCAGGCTTGTACGCTTCTGTCTTTGTTATTTATACCAGCAAATGTTTATGTCCTTGGTTTTCAGTGAAGATCGCTTCGAGTTGTTGTGCTTACTTATTGTTTGTCAAAGCTATTGATGGTTTTGGTTTCATGTTTGAATTTATTTGTTTGATTCACAAATATTTGACTTATATGACAGCAACCAGCATTATGGTGGGAGGAAACTGGGCAGGGGAAACCCACAACCTTCCGTAGGTTGATGCCAGACCTTCCCACCATGCCCGTAGTGTAAGCCAGCATAAACTGGAATTGAACTCACAGTGACTACATTGGTGAGAGACTCCTGGGCCAATTCGCTGTGCTAGCGGGCTAACCAACTGAATCACGGAGACCGCAGTTTGAATTTATTTGAGCATTTATTTGGCTTTTTGACTGTGCGGAGAAAATAATAGGAGATGCCAAAATGGTTAAAATGAGGTTGATACACAGTGAAGCTTTGATAAAAGTCATGTTCTTGAGAAAGAAGGAATTGAAAAAGAATGTAATGTTTTTGAATTTATAATAAAATTTCAAAACTATGGACCATAAAAAAGAAAAACAAAACAGTCCTTTCCAGAGATTCTTCTACAGGAATTAAAACAGTTCAGATTTTGTCCGTTCTTTCATTGTGTGCATTTGCGTTTGGAACATCCTCGTAAATCTCATCTCAAAAATAGCTCTTTGATTCTTGTGAAAGTATTGTACAATAAACAAACTTATAAATAAGCAAAAGTTGTTTTTTTACAACTGCGTGATTTAGGTGCAGTTACTGGCTGCCATCTAGTGCTATAAGTTTGACAGACACAGTTATCGCCATTGACAGCACCAGGTGTCTCTGATGTCACCCATGTACCCTAAATGACCTCAAATTACAATCACAAAAGTGCATTTTTGGAGGCAAGTAAATGTTGCAATATGTTATTTTTAGTGCTAAAGCTCACAATTTCTCAGTAGAACATCATCCCATGTTCCAAGCAGACCTCAAAACATCTTTCTAAAATCGATGGAACTCGCAGTATCAGAAAAAATGGGCAAGTTAGTGATGGACAAAATTTATGGTCATTTAGGGTAGTCATGGTAATGAATGCTGACATCTATGGAGTGTTCTGTATCCATGTCAGCATCGTAACGAGGTAAAACTTTGTCAAAGTGGCATTAAACCATAATCACTGAGTACATGTCAGCATGTGTCATGGCCTGGGCATGTGTTAGGGCATGGCATGATAACAAAAACAGTCACGCTACATGTAATTTTGAAATTAAGTGACCATGGCAATGACAGAATACATGTATACTTCATTATGTAATGGCTTATTAACGGCTTGTTATTGGAGTACAATATTCCTGATACCTGCATGAAGGAAAGGGATTTTTGTGTATAAAGAATGATATTTTTTTTTTGTTTTTGTTCTATTTGTTATATGTTGATGTACATCTGCATGGTGTTTGGTGTGTGGATTATTGTATTGTAGTTCGTGATTATGTCTACATGTATGGTTACGTGAAGGGAGAAGTATCAGGGTTTTCTTCATGCAAGTAGTACTGGTATCTCACACTGTAATCTGTCCAGTTCTTGAATATAGCATTTAGCATCAGTAGAGTAATAAACATTGTTACACGTCACAAATCTGTCTCTCTGCAATGCATCTGTACCACATATGCTGAACTTTACAGTGCACAGGAAGTATTGAATGTTACTGTGTAATATGTCATATTGTACAGTGTAATATATCATGTTGTACAACATAATATATCATATTATACAGTGTAATATGTCATATTGTACAATTAATGTCATATTGTACAGTGTAATATGTCATATTGTACTATGTAATATGTCATATTGTACAATGTAATATGTCATATTGTACAATGTAATATGTCATATTATACAGTGTAATGTGTCATATTGTACAATTAATGTCATATTGTACAATGTAATACGTCATATTGTACAATTAATGTCATATTGTACAATATAATATGTCATATTGTACAATTAATGTCATATTGTACAATGTAATATGTCATATTGTACAATGTAATATGTCATATTGTACAGTGTAATATATGTCGTATTGTAATATTTCAGACTGTAATAACGTATGCCACACTGTGAAATACGTTGTTTTGAGCAGTGTTGTAGGTTATACATGTGTAAGTACTCACCGATACATAGCAGCATTCTTACAATATATGTATCATGAGCACATCAACCTCAGTTTTTTTTCTACTTAATTGTTCTCTACGTGACGTTGTCAGGCTGACATTTTGTTTATTCACTAGATATGCCTGTGTCACATTTTGTTTATTCACTAGCATTGCCTGTGTCACATTGTGTTTATTCACTAGCTTTGTCTGTGTCACATTTTGTTTATCCACTAGTTTTGTCTGTGTTACATTTTGTTTATTCACTAGCTTTGTCTGTGTCACATTTTGTTTATTCACTGGCTTTGTCTATGTCACATTTTGTTTATTCACTAGCTTTGTCTGTGTCACATTTTGTTTATTCACTAGCTTTGCCTGTGTCACATTTTGTTTATTCACTAGCTTTGTCTGTGTCACATTTTGTTTAGTCACTAGCGTTGTCCATGTCACATTTTCTGTTGAATCCTGTATTTACACCCTGTGATTGCACATTTGTTTATTTCTCACTTATCAAAGTCTGTATGATCAGTGGGGCTATTTTCCAACACCCCTTTCCTCCCAGGTGGTGATTTGGCTATTGTCCCATGGCCTCATTTCTGTGGTTGCCCTCAATCTGGTGTGTGTGTTTGTTCTGTATTCAATCTAACACACACTCTAGTCCTTGTTTACTAAACATGCCAGGTAAGACTATACCTTGGTTACATCAACTACAGATAAAGGGCCACCTAAACAATGGAGGTTTGCTCAGCTTCAGCTGTCCTGAACTGGTAAGGGGAGATATCAGCAATCACACAAAAGTGGAAATGTAAACAGAGAGGACAGTTCAAAAAACAAAAAAAAAAACCCTGAGCAGACCAGAAACAGGTTGAAATGGAAAGTAGGGGTAGGAATTATTTGCATTGTTAAGGGATATATCTAGCTGTGATTGCTGTACATGTGCAAGATATATTATTATACAGAGATTCATTGAATAAGCTAGTATTACTTAGCTGTACAGATAAACTGAACAGGTTACAAAGGCACTGATTACCTGGATGTGTTTGCTGTAAAACAAATCTTAGCTGTACGGGTAAACTTAACAGGTTACAAAGGCACTCATTACCTGAATGTGTTTGCTGTAAAACAAATCTTAGCTGTACAGGTAAACTGAACAGGTTACAAAGGCACTCATTACCTGAATGTGTTTACTATAAAACAAACCTTAGCTGTACAGGTAAACTGAACAGGTTACAGAGGCACTCATTACCTGAATGTGTTTGCTATAAAACAAATCTTAGCTGTACAGGTAAACTGAACAGGTTACAAAGGCACTCATTACCTGAATGTGTTTGCTATAAAACAAATCTTAGCTGTACAGGTAAACTGAACAGGTTACAAAGGCACTCATTACCTGAAAGTGTTTGCTATAAAACAAATCTTAGCTGTACAGGTAAACTGAACAGGTTACAAAGGCACTCATTACCTGAATGTGTTTGCTATAAAACAAATCTTAGCTGTACAGGTAAACTGAACAGGTTACAAAGGCACTCATTACCTGAATGTGTTTACTATAAAACAAACCTTAGCTGTACAGGTAAACTGAACAGGTTACAAATGCACAGATTACCTGAATGTGTTTACTATAAAACAAATCTTAGCTGTACAGGTAAACTGAACAGGTTACAAATGCACAGATTACCTGAATGTGTTTACTGTAAAAGAAAACAAAAACATGTTTGTAATGTTCAACATGTTTTGCCAGTCATCCATTCTTCAGTGAATAGAATAGGTTTATTTGAATGGTGTAAAACACCAAGGAAATAAATAAATGAGTTTATTTGGAGTTTTTTTACTCAAAATACTGTTGGAAATTTGTTCAGTTTGGCACTTAACAACAATGAGTCGAGGACTTTTGGTGGACCAACTTGATTTCGGTGTGTTCTGATTGTAAAACGTTTAGGTTGGAAAATCTAGCCTAAGATGCAAATCTCGCTGCTGTGTGCAAGGATTGAATTTCACTGGTGTCGATTCACTTTGTTGAAAGTACGCGTAATGTCACTGCCAACGTTTTCCCTCGGGATTGAAATGGTAATTGCAGCATTAGGACAATACTGTGTGTGAGACTAACCCTGTGTGTGAGACTAAACTCTGGAGACTTCTGCAGTCAGTCAGCTAATCAGCATGCGAGTTGTCATAGTGTTAAGACAGTCTCTGTGACATAATCCTGTGTGTTTCTATCAGCTTACCTGAGGGTAACTCTGTAAGAACAGGTACGTGATCTGTTGATTGATTACATCATGACAGGTGTGATGGCATGGGCTAGTTTGTTTGTCTTTTTCTGGTCAGGGGGAGGTAATCCTGGTGAAAAGAGTGGGAGACCAGAGGCCTTTTTCCCGAAGCTCACTTATCCAAGTAAACATTTAACTACCATCACAATGTAATTGTAAAGATATGATTAAATAGGTTTGTGATTCTACAATCAGACCAAATTTTGGTTTTGTAAACCAGCTTTGTATGGCAACAACTTGTTACCCATTGGTTGTTTGTAAAATCTGAATATTTGTGCTTAAAGTTGGTTACACTTTTTTCTGTGCCCTAGGGGCTGATATTTCTCCCCTATCCCAATGACAGTACTTAAAAATCACAGCACACTGGTAGACCTTTGTTCCATCCTCATAATTATGCACAGTTTTACCCTGGTATCTCAAGCAGCAGTCAATGAGTAACAATTTCCGTTCCCCTTAAAGGCCCCAGTGTGTGTGTGTGTGGAACAGGCCCAAAGTAGAGTGTGTGACCCAGAATGTTATAATCTGCCCAATCATGGTCTATTGTGATGACTACAGGGGAGCCAGGGTGGTGGGTGGGGGTGTGATAGTCACTGGAACCACCACATAAACACCTACTAAAGTCAATATTATTAGTACTCCTCTCGGGCATTTAGCTTTTTATTCCCAGACTGACCCTGGAGGAATTAGGCTCAGGAGATGCATGTGGTCTCTGAAGGGATATCAGAAAAGTTTCCTAAACAATTCAGGCTTTGTTAGCATGGTGCTGAAGGACTTTGATTGTTATTTGTATATGACCCACCCTTTAAAAAGTCAAAGGTCATTTTGGTACTAATTACACCCTGGTGTTAGCTCTGAGAGTTGATGTGCTCTTGGACTAAGCGATGTTGACCTGACTTAGATAACACTTGCACAAGATAAACAGTTAAACCTTCAAAGTTTGCCTGATAAATTTTATACTGCCATGACCTTGACATGTGACCTTGAAACTGCACCCAGGCCCGCTTCCTAGGTGGGTAGTTCAGCTGGGCCTGAACAATGTATAGAAGTTAGAGTAAATCCTCTTGTGACTATTTAAGGGTGTCCACTAACACAGAGTGCATGTGCACTACAACTGACCAAGACAGTATTGCATGACTACTGTTGACCAGGAGTAGAATGGGGACCAGTTACAGGACTGCTCCACGCCAGGTAATTGTATACTTGTACATATATCTTTATAGCTTTGAGCGCCCGGGTTCCTCGTAAGGAGCAGGAGGTGATGAATAACAGGGAGCTAATTGGGAGAAATGCTTATTTTTGCTGATTCCTCCAGCTTTAGAGTGCTACAGGACATTGACAACATCATATCTGAAGGCTAGACACATTCTGTTTACTTTTCCAGAAAGATTTTCTTGCCTAAAAGCCATATTTTTTTCATTTTTTTTTTAAATGCTAAAATCGTCTTCAATGCCTATTTCACCTGGGTAAAATTCGCTTTGTTTTCACCTCTAGTGAGTAAGACGTTAAACCCCAAGCATTCATCTCCAGTACTCTAGTCATATGACCAAAGAATGTACTGATGATTGGCTTAGAACAGCGATGACATCATTGCAAAACTATGAATATTTAAATGATGAGAGAAACTTCTCTGCCTGGAAGTTCCACAGTAATGCACATATACAGGCTCTATAAAGCGGAGCGGTACACGAGTAGCGTAACTCCGAAAGACTCACTTTGATCCAATATTTCGGCATCTTATTTTGCCATCATCAGGAGAACTAAATTTCAAATGTATGGAGTCAAAGCCACAAAATAAAGACTGTGTAAAATCAACATAAGATATAGATATACGAGAATAAAACAGTAAGATATCGTAGCAGCCAGACATGATCTTAACAGTATTCTACAATGGCTTTGAGAAGTAGAACACTACAGAAAGAAACCTCAAGTCCAAACTCAGCATTCATGTATATATTCTGTAGATCTTCAGCCTTTTCAACCTCTAAAGCACTTTTTTCAGTGTAATTTATGAATGGAGTTATTATGAAAATGATGCTAAAATGATTTGTTTGTGTCACTAAAGATGCAAGCATCATAAAACTGGGCAGTTGAATTATTTCTGTATGAAAATTATGACAGGGAGCATGGTTGAGGTTTTTCACATTGCAGGGTGGAAGAGCAGGCTGTCTTGTTATTGCTTCTGGACAGTTTTGTTCTTACATATATCTCCAAGTATATGCTGTTTGAATTCTGAATTACACTGTTGATAGAAACTTAATTTCTGACTGGTCCACATTTTCATGCCAAACTTTCTTAGACTGCATCATTGTGAAAATAGCTAGTTCGTGTTTGCTTACAGCATGCCCGGAGGAGAGCTGGTATTTAAATCTTTCAATTCTCGAAACAGTAATTTACTCTGGAAGAGAAGGGTGTATCCTTATTAAACATCAGTCTAAGTGTTTAATGTGTCAGACCTGCTCAAAGTTATTTCCTTCTGTAGTATGTCCTGTGGGATAATGGACAGCTGGGCGTGAGTTTGTTGTATTCTTGAAATTAAGCCAGTATATGAATTAACATTGTAATATTGCGGTTAATGGACATTCCCGTGTACTGTATTTCACCGAAATTTTGGTGTGTAGAAATGCACTAAGAGAAAAATATATAGGCCTTAAAATGATACTTTTGATGCCAACGGTGAATTTTTTTTTTAAAGTTAAAATCAGTCCAACTCTAAAACTCTTAACGGCCCTGTAGAGATGGATCAGTCAGGATCAAGCACAATTTGTCATCAGGAAAATGCTGAACTTTAGGTGCATGACAAAGTGTTATTAGGAACAATTTAATTCACGGCGTAATGCCAAATCCCCATTGGGATCAAGGTGTGGCATTAGCCAAGGAGATATTCTGAGCTGTTTTGTGTTTCACATTTCATGTGGTTACAGTTTAAGTTATCAGTCTAGACCAGGAATGGAAATAACTTTAATGAACTCGTTAAAATTCCATGCTCCAGATAAAATCTGACACCGGGATATTTGTGTGGACCAAAGCCTGGGTCAGGTTGTTATTGTATGAGAGGCCTTGAGCATAAAATAGGGAGTGTTTCAGCCTTAATGAGGTGTAACGCGATACCCTGTGCCCCTCCCTGGGGCATATACAAGAGACTGATACAGAAAAGTGGGGGTCAGCTGTGTAGCTTGCTTGTTGGTCATTTCTTTTTGATCTGAAACAGTTTCAGATACTTTCTTAGTTCTTTGGTGGTTTGTGTTAGACGTCGTTTTGGGAATTGGCCTTGCCATTATTGACCTGTACCTAAACGTCCTCATAGCTACCGGTATATGAATGTCTGTTTTGACCCATCGATTCATTGTTAACATTGGAATGCCTGTTATCCTGAGACCTTTTTGTTTGACGAAAATATATCATTTAAATTTATTTCAATTTATGTAATATGTTTGCTCTAAAAGTTCAGACGAAAAAAGTATAGTTTTGGATGGAATTAAAGATCTTTATTATGAATAATTAATTATGTTTTGCTGAAACATTATTCCGAAAGGGTATCATCTGAGGGAGTAAGTCTGATCCACTATTAGGGGAAAAAAAAGGAAAGAAATAAAGATGGGAAAATGAAGTAAAAAGATAATGTGAAATGAAAGGATTAAAAAGGCTTTTGAAGTATTTTGAATTAGTTTGTTGATTTGAATACTAAAACTCACACTTTGTAACTAGTGAACCTTCTCAAATTTCAGTATTCATTTTGCATAGGACAAAAGAGGTCATTACTCAGGTCCTTTAATTTGTCCTTTAATTGCAAATTATTCATCTGCTGGCCGAGTGCATCCAGCTTTTAGAGTGAGTGAGTGCTTGAGGTTCCAGCTTTTAGAGTGAGTGAGTGCTTGAGGTTCCAGCTTTTAGAGTGAATGAGTGCTTATGGTTCCAGCTTTTAGAGTGAGTGAGTACTTGAGGTTCCAGCTTTTAGAGTGATATAGTGCTTGGAGTTCCAGCTTTTAGAGTGAGTGATTGCTTGGGGTTTCAGCTTTTAGAGTGAGTGAGTGCTTGGGGTTCCAGCTTTTAGAGTGAGTGAGTGCTTGGGGTTCCAGCTTTTAGAGTGAATGAGTGCTTGGGGTTTCAGCTTTTAGAGTGAGTGAGTGCTTGGGGTTCCAGCTTTTAGAGTGAGTGATTGCTTGAGGTTCCAGCTTTTAGAATTCTCAGTAGTGCATGAATACTCAGAAATTTCTGGGCAATGGCTAAATGCAGTTTTAGAACAATATATCAGCTCCTGTGGTTTTAAAACATCATCATATCTTTTTTTGTACACCGGAGGATGTGGACTGTGTGTTGGCCAAAGCTTATTGTGGTTGATGTAGTATGTGTCTCTTCCAGGTTACAGAGGTACTTTACATGTTGCAGTGGCAGATTTCATGGTGGGGTTATAGAGGAACTTTACATGTTGCAGTGGCAGATTTCGTGGTGGCATTATAGAGGTACTTTACATGTTGCAGTGGCAGATTTCGTGGTGGCATTATAGAGGTACTTTACATGTTGCAGTGGCAGATTTCATGGTGGGGTTATTTTGAGGGCATATTATTTTCAGAATTGATCTGGTTTTCTTTGTTGTATTTTTCCTCATTTGCCTTATCTGTGTATAATTACCAAGAAACGGGGGATTGTTGAGTCTGGTACTGGATTGCTTGTACATTGTGAAGTCGGTACCAGTGCACTGTAGATGTGTATATCACATCACTGTACCTATACATATACTACTTCAACCAGAGCCGCGGTCTACCCTAGATCTGCTAGTTGTTAGGACACTGTTTTTTTTTACATTGAGAGAAAATATTCTCCAGTTTTTGATTGTCAAGGAAGGATTGAGTGGCTGTGAGAAAGGGAAAGCCGAAACAGCCCCTGTCTGTTTATCATGTTGTGATGAGATAGAGATGTGAGAAAATATACCTCTGTATGTTAGCTGATGTCAGACTGTACACAGACACACTGCAAATGACAGTCACACTGCAAATTACACCGTTACAACAGTCTCTGTCTGTTTATCATATTGTGACGAGATAGAGATGTGAGAAAATATACCTCTGTATGTTAGCTGATGTCAGACTGTACACAGACACACTGCAAATTACAGTCACACTGCAAATTACACCGTTACAACAGTCTGTTTATCATATTGTGACGAGATAGAGATGTGAGAAAATATACCTCTGTATGTTGGCTGATGTCAGACTGTACACAGACACACTGCAAATTACAGTCACACTGCAAATTACACCATTACAACAGTCTGTTTATCATATTGTGACGAGATAGAGATGTGAGAAAATATACCTCTGTATGTTGGCTGATGTCAGACTGTACACAGACACACTGCAAATTACAGTCACACTGCAAATTACACCGTTACAACAGTCCCTGTCTGTTTATCATGTTGTGACGAGATAGAGATATGAGAAAATATACCTCTGTATGTTGGCTGATGTCAGACTGTACACAGACACACTGCAAATTACAGTCACACTGCAAATTACACCGTTACAACAGTCTCTGTCTGTTTATCATATTGTGACGAGATAGAGATGTGAGAAAATATACCTCTGTATGTTGGCTGATGTCAGACTGTACACAGTCACACTGCAAATTACAGTCACACTGCAAAGTACAGTCACACCATGAATTACAGGCGCACTGCGAATTACACAGTCACACTGCAAAGTACAGTCACACCATGAATTACAGGCGCACTGCGAATTACACTGTCACACTGTGAGTTACACAGTCACACTTCGAATAACAATCAAACTGCAAATTACAGGCACACTATGAGATACACAGTCACACTGTAAACGTATGTTTACCTTTCTAAAAAAATGGGAAAGAAATGCAACATTTTTGTGTTTTCTCTGTGTCTTTCTGTGTTCAAAAATAAACTTATAGCATATTTTTCTCAAATGTTTGTTACGGGTAATTTATATTGGTGTTTACATCACTACAATAGTGTTTGTCACTGCTGGGGACCAGAGAGGAACTCATCGTAGTCATTGTCATTGTAGAAGCAGATTTGTGTTATGTGCTGTTTTGTGGTTTTCTAACCACCTTTGGTGGTGGCCATAAACCTCTATAAATAATCAGGCTGGCTAAAACTTTGAAAACATTCAGGGATTTACAGCAGTGTTTTGTGATCACAGACAATAGATGGGGTTTGTGTTGTTTGTGACATGATCCGACTCACCCCCCCTCACAAACTGCTTTCCTCTCACCACAACATGGTCTCTCTGTTTCTGTCTCCCCCTTTGACCCCCACAGTGTCAAGTTTCAGGGGGCTGCTCTCTGTCAGGTCCAGAATCTGCCAGCATCACTTGTTGCTGGGAGTCTGCTTGGGACAACACAGACACAGGGCTAATTGGTTCAGAATTGACAGGGTTGTTATAATCCCTGGCCTGGGATGTGAATTGGTCAGCTCTTCTGCCTTGTGGAGATTTGAATAAGAGGTTTTTGCAGAAATTTTCAAGGAAACCCAAAACTTGGAAGAATAACATTCGAGCAGTGAACACCAACTGACTTTGTTGTTGGCATCAAAGATCGGATTGTTTCCGTTCTAGGATTTATAGCGAGGAAACCCAAGTTTCTAGGATTCCTATGAGGACGGGATTGTGTGGGTTTTTTTTTTTAACCTTGAGATTTTAGCATTTGTGCCTCAGCTCATCAAGGGAAAGTAGAGGAAGTGGTTTTCTCTCTGGCATTCTGGAGGAGTGAAAAATTTGTCTAATGACCTGTTTTTTCCAAAGTCAAAGAATATATTTGTCAGAGGAATTCATTGAAATTAAATTCTGAGGATCATTGAGCATCAAGTGAGAATATTTGAGGAACTCACTGTTTTCATAATTTGAAAGAATTTGTGCAGAATTTTCAGACTTGTCACTAGTTTGTTTTGTGGCAAACCAATTTGAGCAGTTAAAAGCAGTAGAATTTTTGACAACTGCCCATTTTGAGATTTTGGTTACCATGGCTCGTCGATTAGGGAGCATCAAGAAACGTAAACCTAGTTACAGAGTTCATCGCCATAGCACCAAAGGTCGTCACCATCACCACCATCATCACAGGTCAAAGGTCAGTACTGTTTTGATCCTCATTCAAATGAACAGACTGTCTGTTAATGAGAGGGTTTTGGCTCAACATGAGCCTTGTTTACCTGATTCATTAGCACTTTATCCAAAAATCATGTCATAGTTTTTGGTCCGGTATGTGATTTTGGTTTTCTGTGCAGAGAAAAGCAGAAGTGGCTATTTTGTACTGTGAGACTTTAAATGATTTCACAATGTACATGTACATGAAAGTACACAAATTCTCTGAAATTGTTATCACATTTTTCAAGGGGCAGTAACTCTCCCACATCATTGAAGATCATTCTTTTACCAGTGAAAGGATTTACCTCCCTTGGTGTGTGCCTTGGTACACTAACATACCCTAAATGTCTATAGATTTTGTCCAAGACTAACTTGCCCATTTGTCCTGATTCTGAGAGTTCTGTTGATTTTAGATAAGTATTTTGAGGTTTGTTTGGCACATGATGTGATTATAATCTATGGGAAAATATTGTAAGTTTCAGCATCAAAAATAATGTTTTGTGACATTTGTTTGCCTCTAGAAATGTACTATTGTGGGCAAAATTTTAGTTTATTTAATGTGTATGTTAGGTTGGTGGTGTCAGAGGCTGCCAGTTAAGGAATTGTTTAAGCTTACAATTCTGCCAGGAAAAGGCAAGAGAAAGCTAATTACTGTCTTCATTAAGGATTAAGAGAAGGTTTTCTTGAGAGGCATGTGATATGGGGTTAGTTAAACCATATTCATTCATTCATTCATTGTGAGGTATAAAAAATATAGTACCCTTAATCTTCAACTTCTTCACATACATGTTTGAAATTTGATTTGGATCCTAAACTGTATTGCTTGAGCTGACCAACTCCAGAGCTTCACAAAAAGTATAATTTTATTGGCCTTATTCTTCAACTTTTTCACATTCTGATTTATATGCTCCCTTTTAATTTGATTTGGAGTCAAACTTTGTTGCGTAGGGGCCTCCGTGGCTCAGTTGGTTAGCGCACTAGCACAGCGTAATTACCCGGGAGCCTCTCACCAATGCAGTCGCTGTGAGTTGAAGTCTAGCTGGCTTTCTCCCAGGCCGCACGTTGAAGTTCTGCCAGCAACCTGCGGATGGTCATGGATTTCCCCTTGGCTCTGCCCAATTTCCTCCCACCATAATGCTTGCCGCATACCCTCACTTCTCAATTTACATGTTAAATGTAACCCCACTGTTGCAAAATAAAACAGAATTGTGGATATTTGAAAGGTGTATATTTTGGTAAATCGGTCCCCCATTGCGAATGGGTACAAATATTGAACCATGGGGTATACCTTTGGGTACACAGATTATGCCCTGTAAAGACAGAGTGCTCAGTCTGTAATAGAGTGCACGACTATGGCTATATGTCTTGCATGAAAAGATTCGCAGAGTGTACTTTTTTTTCCCTAGGTGCACTTTATTGTAGTTAATGTCTTGCTCTAGAACATGTGCCATTGGGATAATCCATTGTGGGACACTATGTCTGGTGTCTTTGGCATATCATTTAACTGAGGCAGCATTATGAAAATACATCAACATGAGGAGTGTCCTTGTACATTTCCATTACAGTCACCATATTTTTCATGGTGGGACATCATATTTTAGCAACCTGCTTGTTTTAACCTGGTCAGGGAAGGGTCAGTCATGCTGAAGGTAAGCCTATAAGTCTCTCGTCCCCGTCCATTGATCCAACCATCCCATGTGTAATCCTAGCTACACTTCATCCCCTGGTGTCCATGCTTAAATCCCTTATCCTTTACCCAGGCGCGTGTCGAAACTCTGTTGTTTACCAACAGCTTTAGGGTAAGGCTTAATCGCCACGGAAACGTGTTGTTGGCCGGTACTGGGGATGTTGACCAGAGCTGGAATGTCCATCCAGGTGAAAAAAAGGTCGTCAAGCCCTTCTCACCTGGAAACTTACCTGTAATGAGGATGCTGTCATCTGAGTTTAGCCCTGGTGAACAGCTGGTGCCTTGTGTATGATAGAAACAGACACTCTCTGACCCGAGTTAAAAGTGCTTGTACCCAAAATCCTTAGAAAGTTTGGCAATTAAGGGTTAACTTTGGATACATTTTGAAAAGATAATTTCAAAGATTTTGAAGACTAAAACGTATCGTTCAGGTATGAAATTCACAAAAATTATAACATTATCTGCCCAGATGAGATAAGATTCCTCCAATGTTGCAGAACATTCACTTTGAGGGCGTAGGGTAAAGTTTTGGTCTTGTCACAGCTGATTGATGCCTGACAGATCAGGTTCCAGTTTCAAAACCAGCACTTTTATATAGTTCAGGGAGGGTTGAAGCCAGGAGGTTTTTGTCAATTACCATGCAAAGTGGGACAGGGCTAGTTATTTCAGGTACCCTGGGGGACAAGCTAAGCTCTTTGATTTTAATGGGTAAAATGTAAATCATCAACCTATCTTTTCGACCTATAGAGCACTTTTTTCACTGGAATTTATGAACACCATTACCTTAAATGACCTTAACTTTTGTCCATGACTAACGTGTTCATTTTCCCTGGATCTAAGAGATCTGCTGATTTTAGAAAGGTACTTTGCAGTTTGCTTGGAACATGGGATCATGTTCTGTTGGAAAATTGTAAGTTTCAGTGTCGAAAATAATATTTTGTCAGAATGTTTCAAAATATGGGGTGCAGAGTCAGTTAAAAGGGTTGTAGAATTAGGGTATGTAGCAACATGTACTGATGTACATAAGTACATGTAGGGTAATTCAGTTCTCTCAACTTTGCACGTCAAGTACATGAAAAGTTACATATGAAGACAAATATATCATCTCCACTGTAGTTTAATCCTTTAAGTAGTTCAGGATGTTTAAAAATACTCTCGCTGTGACAAATTTGAAAAAAAAATTCTTAGTTTTTCCGTATATGCATTACCTGGTGGTGATGTAACTGGGGCTTGACCCAGTGAACACCTGACATGGTGTAGAAATAGCTTTGCTGATTCAGCAGTTTTGACAAAGACAGATTGGCCATGTCTTGAATAAGGCTTTGATATGACCGAGATGTAACAAGGGTGTTTTTATTAGTTCATGTATAGCCATTGTAACTGACGTGAGGATTAAGTGACCCAGTGCCTGTCTCGTGTGTTTCACATGCTTGACGGGTGACTTGGTCCAATTTAGGGGGGAAAGAACCATTAATATTACCTTAATATAACAAGGATTTTATTATTAGTGCAATTACCTGGATATTCTGTGTCATTGACGTAATGTTGAGGTGACCCATGACCGGCCGTGAGTCGCCTGATAGCCTCAGCTGATATGGTGGCAGGATGATAATGCCTTATAAAGCCATACCCCTGGAGAGATGCTGTAGGTGTGTACCTGTTAATTATGAAATAATCATCTGTGAGTAATCGGATATGCTTAGTACAGGTCAAACATCAATCATCTTACCTGAGCGATCTGACATACCTGGACAAGGTGAGAACAAAGAGTGGTGCATCCCTCAGTGTGAAGTTTTGTTACAGATATGCACTTACATGTACTCTGATTCCTTAATCTTTTTGCATGTGCAAATTTGGCATATTTTAAATTTGATTTTAGAGACAAATCTACATTGGTCGGATCGGCCGATTTCAGGGCTTCACAAGAAATATAATTTTATCAATCTACACAGCATAATGCCTTCAGCCTTCATGTCATTTTACACCAAGGCTAAGGGAACATCATATGTCAAATATTTGACAGGCTGACTTCTAGAAATATTTATTGTCACAGATAACAAGAAACAGTTACAAACCAAGTAAATGTTGGTTTTTGCTTGTTTTTTGTTTGGTTAGAGCAGAATTGGCATTGTACAGAAAGTGTTGGCTCTGTGCAAACAACATGTCTGTCAGAAACTTTCGAGGCCAATGTGATTTGATTATCTTTTTCTCTATTTTTGAGGTATTAAATATTTAAGACAACAACCATGATGGCACAGTTGGTAAAGCGTCAGCTTCGGGTCAGTCCTGGTGAAGCAGTACTAGAGAAAAGGGCAGTAGAAATCCATCCTGCAACAAGGAGGTACATTACATGCACTCTAAGGATTCCTTCGTTGTCATATGACTGAAAAACTGTTAAGTACAACTTTAAACCCCAAGCACTCACTCATTCACTCACTCAATATTTAAGACAGAACAGTGGGATTAGCTAGATCTGCAAGCAGTTGTCTTGCTGTGGAAGTTTTTTTTTTGTTTTTTGTTTTACCATAGTCCAGTTTGATAGTTAACAACTGCATCATACATGGAGATTTACCTGCTTTTTGAATGATGACAAAAGTAAATTTAACGGTCATTCAGGTTGCTGTCTATCTTGTTTTTGTCCGAATCACTTGAAGTCAAAGGTTATTCAAGACAAAGATGTCCAGGCTTCTTTTCTGGAAAGTACACCTTTAATTATATGTATTAAATAGAGCTATGTGATATGTGCCATTAATGTGTCAGTGCAGCAGGTAATCGGACTAATTTGCATGCTTGATTAACTTGCCCAAAGTTTGTTAAAGGTATGCTTGTGTAACTAAAAGCAAGTTTTTATCGTTGATATGCAGACCTTCAATGAACTTCAGTTAGCAGTGAAGATGTCATTCAAAAGTGAAACTTGAGAATTTATCCAGATGTTGTAAATTTGGATAAATTACAGAGTTACAGAAGTGCGAAGGGCAATAACATTGACCTGGTTAAAACCGTGAATATAAAATATGTGCCAGCATCAGATTTAGGGCCTGACAGCATCTTTGAAAATCACGTGAATAATTTTGGAAAAAATTTGAATGTTTTTTGTTTCCATGAATTAAATGAAAAACTATTCCCTTTGACCTGTAGAAATGTACGTGTTTCAGGTTTTGGTGTTAGAGATTGGAAATCCCGTAAGATCAGCCAATTTGGTCCATAGTTTGCTTTAATCAAATGAAGTGAGCATTTCACTTACATATGTCTAGAAGCTTGATTTAGCACACTTGGTCCCATGCATAGACCAGTGCACGTAGATTGTATATATGCATCTCAACCATTACTTTTCACCTGAATGACAAAGTTTGCATCCTAACATTTCATCCAGTATCAGACAAATTTAGCTGCGTTTGGCACAGGTGTGCATCCACAGACTTTTAACTCTCTGATTGCGAAATTCATCTGTTTTATCTGTTTACATTGCACTCTGCAAGGTAGTTTTGATACAGGTCTGTACAAGTTCAACTGTTGACGAGTTCACCTGAAAACTGCAGCACATTCCCTCACACTTGAGCCTAGAGCCCATCTGTGCACTCTGCTGTTTGCCGTACCTGAGCAGACACCTGCCTCGTCAGCATCAGCTCCTCAGGTAGCGGGCCACCTGCAGTCCTTGGTGCGGACGAAGATGCATTTTGTCATTGCTATAGGAGATGGTGATCATGGAATCTGACTGGAGTTGCTATGTGCTGCACTTGTTGACTTGAGGGCCTGCGTCTTTGATGAGGGCGGAAATTGTTACCTGTGGTTGTAGGATGATTTATTCCAGATTTAATGGCATCTTGACATCAGATTGGGCCAATATTGTCTGAGGATCAACCCCTCCCAGCATACATTTAGCCAGAATTAGAAATCAGCCCGTATCATTTCCAATTTTCTCCTATATCTCCTGTGTTCATTTTCTCATAATAGGGCTTCTCAAAGACACTGAGCACCCCCACCACCCCCCACCCCCCACCCCCCCAATCCAGGTGGGCAGAGGTGGCCAATGTCTCATGGAGATAATAATGCCGCATACTGCATCACCCTGAAGTTCTTTGTTTTGGTGTGCATACATGACATGCTATATTTCTGGTTTTTGGGGTTTTCATGGAAATTTCATGGAGATCTTTTCGGTTGTGCCTAACTTTTGTTTGTACATGGTGGTGACAAACACTGAAACTTGTTTTTGTCTAACACTGAACTATCCTATAGTTTGCCCCTACAGTACAGTTAATCTTTCACTCAGTCAATCACTGATTTGTTTTGACATGCTGATGTTTATAAGATGGGAGAACTTTTCAAGACAAGCTAACACACTATCTATATACATATATCTACCCTAATTCCTAAACCTTTTCACATGTGAAAAGCAACAGTCAGTGCTATTGATGCACATTTAGATTTGATTTTGGAGACAAAACTACTTTGGTTGAGTTCGCCAGTTTCAGGGCTTTACTAAAAATCTAATTTTATCAGTCGATGTAGAACAATGCCTTTAATAAACACATTGCAAACGTGGGAAACAGTTGAAGCATTACAGGATACATGTATATGTAATATGTAATTTCGAAATCGTAATATATAATATTTTGTTAGTTTCAAATTTATGTTTACTGATGCGCATTTGTAATGAAAAAGTTGATCATGGCTAAAGTGACATCATGAAACATCAGGAATGTTGACTTAAAAGCTGTTATTGCTTAAAACCTGCAGGTGTGAGGAAGTTCACCTCACCTGCTGGTTTGTTAGAATCACTCATGTGGAATATTATAGTTTACCTGGCCTCATTTTGAACAGGTGAGCTGAGTTGGTTGTGTGTGAGTCTTGTAGTCAGTTCAGCAGTTAATGATCAAGCTTTATTACACAAGATCCATGTCTGTTTCATGTCGTTTGCATATGATCAGGTGTTACGATATATGTGCATACCTGGCTGTAATTCTACCTGGTGATTGTGAGTCCGCGGCCAGGTGTGTACCTAGTTCTCCACACGCCGACGATTTCATGGCTGCCGACATCCTGTTGTGTGCTATAGCACAGCATGGCAGCCAGCTAGAAATCTGCATTTTGTCGTTTGTCACACCTGGAGAAAATACCTTGCATTTTCCAGCTCATAAGGTGTGTCAATAGATTTTACATGTACAATATTAAAGAGCTCTACGGAGGTGTGTGGTTATTTGCTGGCAGGGCATGCTCGTTGTGTGCTGAGACCCTACTCCTGCTCGGTTCTCTGTGAGGACCTGGGAGAAAGCAGCCTTACCGGCGCACTCAGCGTATACACCACTTAACTGGCCTCTGCTCATTCACCTGTACAAGTTTACCTGCACGGACTTGCTCGTCAACTTATGTACAAAGTATGCCTTACCTGCAGATGTCTGTCTACATATATAGGTGTTTGTGTATTGCCATACCTAGGACAGCCTGTTAACCTGGCTGTTCTTTTACATGTACAGGTATTGTTATACATGTTACCTGAGGATTTTACCTGTCAGTCAGTCTTAGTCCTGTGCCATGGACAATGACCGTGATCACAGACAGCTGTGCATTTCAGGTGTCTCTTCTGCCACTTGAGAACATTTTTTAGGCGAGTTACGAGGACATCTGGTAATGTTACTTGCGATGAAGGATGCTGATAAATTGTGAAACGAAGAGGCAGCAAGAAAGCCCTAAAAACAACAGGTTTACCTGGAGCTCATTTCAGTTCTTTTATGCTAATCGTTCTGTCGCCTTCACGAAAACCTGACATTGGTTTGTTTTAGTGAAGTTTACCTGTACATGTGATATGAGCATATAGTCAGGGGCTTTTTTTAGCACTGCTTACTCTGAATGCTATATATTAACTTTCACTAATCTGTGGTGAAAATTTAAGCACCGAGTCAGAGGAGAACACCTGTAGGGAGATGGACAGTATGGAAATCTGGAAATGCCTTGACGTAGTGATCAGTGCAGGATAGCTTCAGTACAACACTCAGAATCTATTGGAAGATGACACAGTTTGTTGTATTCACAGCGGAAGAATGAGGCGAGGATGTGACTAGAGGAGGAAGTGTACGGGATACGTGAAATGTGCAGTTCAAGCCTTGTTGGTTATTGTGCTACTCTGTAGTCCCCATTGGTGGAAAATACACAAATTTTAGGCAAAACTTCACCGCCGGTGTACACGGAAGAAGCGGGTTGGTCTATTTGTGACAAGATGGCATTATACATTCTGTAGTTGCAGTAATCGTGCACGGACCAGGTAACTCAGGGAGGAAATTGCTCGGTGAATGGTTCTGCTGGAGTTTTGTTCCAGCCAGAAAAGGATTATAAATTATTTTGTGTGAGGGATTTGTACTGTGTTATGAGAGATTCATGTTATCCCGGACACTCATTGTAAGTCTGCTGGATTGTTTTCAACCATCTGGTGGAGTGAGACAAGGTTGCCATTGAGTCCCTTTATAATTTATCTATTTATTTATTTATACGCATCTGTTTTCAAGCATTTTTTTGGTTGCATTAATTTGCAATGAACTAGTAACTACCTCTTCCTGGTAGAAAGGATAAAGATTTAAGACAAGTCACGAATGAAGACGCAAGTGTGTTCGAAAAAAATTGTGAATTTCACATCTTGGCAACTTGTAGTACATGCGAATGTTAAGGAACAACGTTCCATCAAAATTAGTTTCAATGAGGAGGAATAAGATCCGTCGACAATGGTCAAAAAGTCTCTCCGACCTTCGCCCAGGAAAAAATGTGAACATCTTGAATGATCCTCTTGTGCCTCAACCACAGGTGAGTTTAAGAAACTTTGACATTACTGGAATTATTGCCAGTAAAATGCTAGTCACTTTTAACCATAATTTAAAGAATCTACACATTTTGCAAGCGTCTTCTGTTTTTTGTTGTTGATTATTTTACATATTTCTGTACATTAGACTCTTGAGAGGAACATCAGTCAGGTTGCTGTTACATTTCTGATGAAAGAACTTTTAATTCAATTAGTTTATTAAGTCAGATGTGAGTGAGTTTAATACATGTTGGGAGTTCATTCCCTTGGCATGCCAGGCTGTGTCTTCTTTTTGCTTTCTTGTAAGTTTGGCTTGGTGGGCAGTAAAGAGGAATGTAATGCTTAATGGACAGGGAACTCATCAATATCAGTGATATGAAGTTAAGGGGGCTGCATGGCTGAGTGGCCTCTATGGCGGAGTGGCCTCCATGGCCAAGTGACCTCTATGGCCGAGTGGCCTCCATGGCCGAGTGGCCTCTATGGCCGAGTGGCCTTCATGCTAGGGCAGCACAATGACTCCTATCAAAGCGATTGTTGTGAGTTCAAGTCCAGCTCATGCTGGCTTCTTCTCCAATCGTACGTGGGAAGATCTGCCAGGAACCTGTGAATAATCATGGTGTTCCCGGGGTTTTCTCCCAAAATGCTGCTGGTCGTCATCATATAAGTGAAATGTTCTTGAGTACAGGGGGAAACACCATTCAAATAAATCAGTTAAAAATATGTTGTTTCTGGAAAAATGAATGATTATGACTTAACGCCACAGTGGCAATATCTCAGCCATGTTGTGGCGAGTTTCTAGAAGACAGATGTTTTCTGCACTATGCCAGATAGATGGTACAAGTTATGCTTGGACCATTTGATGTTCTTGTCTGGGAAAATATGTACAAAGACACAATGCAGAGATGGATGTTTGATTACAAGGTAAATACCTACGAGTCTAATACCATGAGTTGTTGATGACTGATAACATACCCAAGTCTCGTTAACATCAATTCTCTATCCCGCATACCTGACTATATTAAAAGTCAGGCATGTATTTGCAAGGATAAAAGCTTAATTTGAGAAAAAACAATTTGTTATTTGCAGTATCTGAGTGAAATGTCAATGGAGATTTTTTTGTAGCATGTTATTTTTTTGTTTGTTTTTTTGTGCTAGGAAAATCCATTTAGAGCGATGTTTCACACAGACAAACTGCTATGCCTCGCCATTCACGTGTATGAAATAGTTTGAAAAGAAAATCCTGAATGTGACATCCCCCTGCCAACCCCACCATTAAGCTTTGACAATCACACATACTGTGACTAACTTGTATACCTGTTTTCTTGACGGTGACAAGAAGTTAATTAAAAGTATTCTTGTTTTGCCAGAGCTGCATACCACTGAAATGTTCCACTTGAGCTCTCAGAACTAAGATTGACCCAGTTTTGTAAGCTTCATGGTTATAGAATGTGAGGTGAAGTTTGGAAGCTCGAATGCGGTTGTTATAGACAAAATGGGTGTTGTTTTTGATGGATTTTTTCCCCCACCTGTTTCATAGCTTTTAATTACATTATACATAGCTGTGTGTTTAAAATTTAAAGTGTGGGTTTCCAGTTGGGTTTTCTACACTTTTGAGACATTCTTTTGTTGTTGAGCTTTTCACTTCATAACTGTCTGGTTAAAATTTGAAGTGTAAGTTTCCAGTTGAGTTTTCTACACTTTTTTAATGAATTTTTTGTTGTTGTTGTTGAGCTTTTCACTTCATATCTGTCTGTTTAAAATTGGAAGTGTGAGTTTCCAGTTGAGTTTTCTAAACTTTTTTAATGAATTTTTTGTTGTTGTTGCTGAGCTTTTCACATCATATCTGTCTGGTTAAAATTGGAAGTGTGAGTTTCCAGTTGAGTTTTCTAAACTTTTTTAATGAATTTTTTGTTGTTGTTGTTGAGCTTTTCACTTCATATCTGTCTGTTTAAGCTTTGACGTGTCAGTTCCCAGTTTAGTTTTTCAGACTTTTTTTGGGACGTGTTATGAACTAAAAACGATATACATGCATGTCTTCATGATATAGGTGATAAGTTTAAGGACAAGTTTCACTTTGGTTTTCTTTTCTTTATCTTTAATGTAACTGTGGAAATTATGGACTCTTTTTGATTTTCTTGGCCTTTCATCGGATTCAGAAAAGGAGAATATTTGCTTGACCATTTATGATCCAAAGACAGAAATTCCGTTGTAAGGCATGTTTGTTCTAAACTTTCCTAGATACTGCTCTACCCTCACAGATTCTTGACTTTGCTAATCACTGGGATGGAAACTTAGCTACCTCAGTGTACTTCTTTTATTGGGACAGTTTTGATCAGGTAGATGTAGACATGTGAAAAGGGAGGAGTTTATTTATCCAGGTAAACAGGAATGTTAATTGGTGAAAGCCTGTTGAAGTCTGTGGAATGTGACCTTTGACCTAGATTAACCTCTGGAGGCCATCTGTGTTCCCAGGTTGCCTGGTTTCTGCCCTGAGTTACCATGGAGACAGACAAGCCTAGGGCTGTGACAACAAAATGGATGAACTTTTGCTTTCTGTGTTCAGGAACCTTCTTCGAAAGCTGAAGTTTCATATTTTTTTGTGTTATCAGGTCAATATGTTCACCAGGTTCTATTTGTCAAATTTATACCAATGTATTTGGGGGGGCCTCAGTGGCTCAGTGGCTGTTTGGTTGAATTGAAATTCTTCAAGGTGTGCAACAACTACAAAACAAAGCAAAATGCATTACAAAAGTATTTATTAATTGCATTCTTTGTACATGCTCAGGGTGATGGCTGAGAGAGTAGGAGATAACTGTAAGATTGGGCAGCAGGGGGGGACAGAGATACATTAGTAAATATTTATAGTTACTCTTGAAATTCTGTGAAATGAACTTTTGTTTAAAACTGATCGATGTTTTGATTGGTTGAGTGTAACCCGGCATTTAGTTATTCAACCTTTTAGTTTCCATGGTTACAGAATGTGATTAATAATCACTGTGGTGACAAATTTACACATTAAAGTATTCAAAATGTCTACACGTTCTGATATACCTTCAGCAATTTACTTGAATAGGAGTTGTGCATGTTTGGTTGAAATGAAATTCTTCTTCAGCATATGCAAATTTCCAGTGAAAAAAAAATGAACAAAAAACAAAACAAAATCCAAGAAAGTGAAAGTTTTTATTGCATTCTATGTACATGCATAAGCAGAATTTCTGTAGATGACAGAAAATTTCACGCATGTGAGTTGCTCATGTGTTAACCTGATTCAGAGAGCTCTACTAACCTTAGGTGCAAGTTTGAGGTTTGTTTGGAAGGTGATATTTTACCGGAAAATGCATTTTCATCACAGAAAATAATATTTTATGACATTTATTTGCCTCTATAGAAATGGGAGGTTTGGGATCCGAATTTTACATGTTTATTTATTTATTTATTTGATTGTTGATTGGTATTTTACTCCGTAGTCAAGAATATTTTACTTATACAACAGCGGCCAGCATTATGGTGGGTGGAAACCGTGCACAGCCCGGGGAAAACCCACGACCATCCTCAGGTTGCTGTCAGACCTTGTGTCACTACGCTGCGCTAGCGCGCTAACCGACTGAGCCACAGAATTTTACATGTAGGTCATTTTATACTGTATATTACATTTTACACTACATTCATTGTTATGATATGTTGTTTTTAGTGTTGGTATTTGTCCTGTGTTGACATGCAGTTTCATTGTCTTGGTGAGGTAGTCATTTCCACCCGGATTCACACTTGATTTATATTCAAATTACACAGGGATTTATACACATTAAACTCCAGCATTTAATTGAGTTTGTTGAAAAGCATAACATTCCTCTGAAGATGTGTGTTGTTTATCACACATACCTGTGATGTCATTTTCTACTCTGCTCTACATTTGAATACCACATTCATCAATTTAAATGCTAGGGCAGGGGCCTCCGTGGCTCAGTTCATTAGCACGCTAGTGCAGTGTAGTGACACAAGAGCCTCTCACCAATGTGGTCAAAGCGAGTTCAAGTCCAGCTGAAACTGGCTTTTTCTCCAGTCTAATGAACAGGTACATTATCTGCTACCTGCAGATGATCGTAGGTTTCCCACGGGTTCTGCCCCGTTTACCCCCACCACAAAGCTGACTGCCGTCGTAAAAGTGAATTATTCTTGAATGCAGGGTAAAACACCAATCCTCTGGCCGTAAGTGAGAAGGTCTGTCAGCAACCTGCGGATGGTTGTGGGTTTCCCCTGGATTCTGCCCGGTTTCCACCCACCATAATGCTGGCTGCAGTCGTATAAGTGAATACAGCGTAAAAAAACCAATCAGATAAATAAATATATAAATCAATCAACTGTTAGGTGGGGTGGATTTTGGACAGGTTGTCAAGAAGTGCTTTGATGTTTCTTCAGTAGAGCAAGGAACTCCATAACCTGGCTGTCACTTTAGTCCCGACTAAAGCTAGCATCACCACGATATGGCTGAAAAGTCGAGCTATTTCATTCTGAAGTTAATACAGGGTTTAAACGTGTCCTATACTGCTGAACTGCTGGTTTATATTAATAGTATTTAAATGTACATGTATTAAATAAGATTTGTGTCAAGAAAACAAGACATTGATTGATGTTTTCATTGACGCAGACATATATAGGAAATATGCTAAAAGACACAAAAGGTGTATATCAGGTTTAAATCATGTTTCAGTAATTATTCTCTAAATTCAGATTCATTCTTGCAAAAGGTACATGTGTTAAAATGCCCTAATAGTATTAAAAATATATATATATATTTATACTAATTTAGATTGTAATTATGATATGCCAGGTGTGGAACAGAGGCTAAACAGGTGTTACGTTTGTACATCAAACAAGCTCAACTTATTATGCCAAATGCCTTTCTCATATTCCTGAAGATATCACCTAGAACAACAATTTACTTGTGTACAGTATGTAATTCCCAGCGTATCACCTGTAGTACAAGACTGTACCTGTTCATTAGCACACCTGGCTGTAGGCACTTACCTGTACATTAAGGGGATTATCTTTTGGTAGACACTTGTCTGCTGAACTTTTGCTGTCTGTGGCTGTATTATTCAACAGGTAGACAGTCTAGTCTGGGATTTTAGTAGATTTAAATTTGTTTTCTGTTCTACTGGCGATTCCCAATTAGTCATGATTATACCTGTGCTGACAGAGAATGAACTTGTACCTGTAAATGCGTAGTGGCTGAGTGCCCGGAGTAAAACTCTGCCCTTTGCCAGGTACAGTGTATCTTATTGGCCAGGGATTGAATTAAATCAAAAACTGAGGTCGTAAAACACAAGTGCTTAATATGCCAGACTCGGAACAAGAAAGCTTAAGTTGTGGCTGGTACATTGTACTGCAGTATAGAATCAGTGTACAAATTTTTAACTTATTATATCAACACATTTTAATTGTAGCTGTGTTTCAGTTGTTGATTTATGTCTTAAATTGTCTTAAGAAATATGGGCCCAGTAGCTGATTGGCTGTCGTAAAACCAAAGTTTCAGCCAAATAACATTTCATTTTATTTATTCACCAAGGGGAGTAGTAATTGTACTCATTACAACATGAACATTTGTTATATTAGGCTTGGATTGGCATATATTATTGGATGGGCATTTTACACGGCACTCAAGAATATATGTATCTGACTTTTATAGTAGCTTTATACTGGATGGAAACCAGGCAGAGTCCAGTGGAAACGCACAACCATCCTCAGGTTCATCAGATGAACATGAAGCTGAAATGGGCTTAATTGTTCAGTGTCATAGGCAAGAAAATACCTGGAATTATTGTAAGGATTGCCATGTGGGACTGAGCTACTGTATTTTAAACACCACAATCAATATGTCTACTCTTATGTCTAGTCTTACATCTCTACTTGAATTGATCCAACGAAAAGGTACTTGTCCTTGCTTTGAATGCATTCCTCATATGTAGACCATGATTTTTCTCTAGGAAATCACCTTATTCACATTTTCGACCTCTGGAGCCTTTTTTTTTTTTTGTGGAAGGTATGCAATCTGTTATTATGAACATGATACCTAACTGTTCATATCATTTAATATGCAGTCTTCATAAAACTGCAGATTAGTTTTCAACACCCCATAAATATCTCAGAATATTTCAGAATATTGGTCGTAGTGGTGGTTGAAACGGGTCAGGAATAAGGGTGTTTGCTTATAGGGGTTGGTGAGTGGAGAGAGGGGCATGTTTTATTCCTTTACTGAGAATAATTGTCAGGTAAGCATCTAATAATCACACTATTATCTTCTGTTTCCTGGGCATTGACAAACCAGGTAGATACACCACAGGTGAAGCAGACCTACATGTGTCTTACCTAGTCAGATATTTGCCTCATCCAGACACAACCAAGTGGGGAATTCCTCCTACCTGGGTGAGGTGTTAAGGTGTCTGTAGTGAGGGCATTATGGGCACATTGACCCCCCCTGGGGTTGCCTGCTGTGACAGTTAGGTTTGGTGTAATTTAAATCCTTTCTTCAGGGTGCTGCTTTAGGGGATTGTCGGTAGAGGAAATTGTTCCTACCTTGTAAGCTGTGTGAGAAATGTCTGAACTCTGGTGTCACTGTTTTTCTGTGACAGGGATTGTCAACGTTGTGTAATACAGAAAGAAACAAGCATGGGCGTATAGCTGACAGCCTGAGAACCAGGGTACACGTTCTGCGGAGCAATTCACTTGACTGGCTCACTACATGAGCTTTTAAAATCTTAACACTTTATTATTATATACATGTGTGAATTTCTGTAGCAATATAAATGATAAATGTTACGGAAAGTCTGGAAACAGCTTACTTCAAAGTTCTAAGGAGAAATTAAATTAACAACTTCTTTAAAAAAAAAAACGTGCGTGTGTATGTTACTTAAATATGTAAAGAATTTTAACTTTAGTGTTCTGTGGCATAAATTACATTTACTTACAATATTCTAAGGTGTGAAAGACAATCAAGGATAATTTATTCATTTATTTATTTGATTGGTATTTTACGCCATACTCAAGAATACTTCACTTATATGACAGTGGCCAGCATTATGGTGGGAAGGAACCGAACACAGCCCGGGGGAAACCCACGGCCATCTACAGGTTGCTGACAGACCTTCCCACATAAGGCCAGAGCAATCAAGTATAAAGCTGATCAAACTACCTGTATATTTCTTCACACCTTTTGAAGTGATTATCAGCCACTGTTACATGTACTTGTATCTGTCCCAATACCCCCTCCCTTTTCTCCCCTCTTTCTACTCCCCCCCCCCCCCTTCCATATCTCATACTGCACACTGACAACCATTTAAAACAGTATAGTATCTTGGGTCTTTCTTCCATCTGGTGTCAAGTACAATGTTAAACCCTAAACACTCACTCACTCACTCACTCACTCCATCTGGTGTCAGTTTTTTCAGAAGTAGAATATTTCTAATACCTGTGAATAACCAGCCACAAATATGGTGTCATGCAAGAAGCTCATTTAATTTTAATCACATTAAAAAACACATTTTTAAAACACCTTTATCTAACAAGGCTGTGTTGGTGATTTAGAGAACAATGTGATATGTTAGATTTCATTATATCTCATAGAAACATAGAATACATAGAGCCTCAGCTTTTACCTAGATTGTAGGTAACTCTGACTTAGAAATCAGAGGGCTATTGTCATCTAAGGGGAATAACTCTGAAGAGTATACTGAATTGTGTGGATCACCCTATACCCAAATTGCTCAACCATCAATCACTCAGGTGTTGTCACATCAGGTATGTTAGCTACAGTGATAACGTCTTGACAGGTTGACATCAAGGTGTGGAAATATCTGATGGGTACTACTTGTGTCTTTGAAATGTCACCCTTTTTTGCCGAGTTTCAAAAATCATTCACGTGAGTATGGACAAAAAGCTAGATGAGTTCCTGTCGTGCTCTAATTCCTCAACCTTTTCACATATGAAAGAGCAACTTTCAGTGCAGTTTATGCAGAGTCTTTATATGATTTAGGAGACTAAACTACATTGGTTGGATTAGCCAATTTCAGGGCTTCACAAAAAATATAATTTCCTCAGTCAACACAGAGTAATGCCTTCAGAATATGCTTGAATAAACGCTTTGCATACATATGAAAGGCTGAACAATTACCGTGGCTTACCAGTAAACAATGAGCTCTTGCTGTATTTAATCCTCAGTTATGAGTATGTGATAGACAGTGTGCTGTCGCTATTATCTAGCCAGTACAAAGCCATAATCACCCTGTCATTCCATCACAAATCACACACCTTTCACTGTGCCCACTGATTGCCCTGTTTGTGTGTAACTGTATATTGTCAGCCAATCAAGAGGTTACCTGTGACACTTTATAACAGTCTGACCTCGGGACTGGTGTCTACCTGGCTATCAGTGATGTTAATTACCTGTTTTTACCTGTGAATTACCTTTGTACAGTAAGTGTCAGCTTTGACTGAGTAGTTTGGTGTCATATTCTGAGATGAAGACAGATCAAAAACTTGTTGTAACACCTGCCAATTATGTCTATGAATATGCCTTATACCTGTTAGATGTCTACTTGGTATTTGTGTTTAGTACTGGGCGTTGGGAGGTCTGGCAGGTACATATACCTGACTGGATACATCTGTTTCCTCTAGACACAGCCTTATTTCTATGCACATGTCCACTGTGATGTGAGAGAAAAGTCTTCAGTGCTGTAAAATCATCAATCAGCTTTAAGAATTTTCTGTAATTCAGTTATTAATCGTGTTAAAGAGACTGCCTGCACACCTGAAAAGCTTTTATGGATTCGTTCGGAATTCCCACGGGGCGAATGCAGGATTAAATTGCTTTATCCATCATCTAAAAACAATTATATACACAAGATCAAAGCAAATATCTGTAACCCGTTTGATTTGATTCTAAATCTCTTGCATCCTGTCAGCTTGTGAAATCTGCAATGAGTTCTAAGTTTCACCTGCTGATAATGAGAGGTGTTTACCATGATGTGTACCCCCTGGGGAGACCCATTGACCTCATGTAGGGATAAGATGGGTTTTAATCCAGGATAAGTTAACCCAGGACTTGGGAAACGGATTAAAGATAGCTCAAAGGAAATTTTGTAATGATGGTTTTGTTCTAGATAATTTCTGAAAACAATGCAAGCAGGTTTTGTAATATCTTACACCTGATGTTAACAGTTAAGTGATAAGGAATTAATTTCATTAAGACTGTTGTAATGATATGGGAAGCTTAAGTATGAAACTACATTTAAAAACAAATGATGGATTTAAAAATGTGGTGGTAGAAATTTTCAAAAGTTAATGATTTAACCAGAACTGAATAGTCTGCTGTTGATTTGATGGTTTTATTATTATTTAGTGTTTTATTATTTGAAGAGAAAGACAATAAACTGAGGGATAAACAGTAAGACAATTAACTGAGGTTTAAACAATTAGACAATAAACTGAGGTTTAAACAATAAGACAATAAACTGAGGTTTAAACAATTAGACAATAAACTGAGGTTTAAAAAAACTCAAGATTTGGATATATATATTAGAAAAAATTTCTGAAATTTTAAAATCTTCAAGGCTGAAATGTGCAAAAATTATGACAGAATTGAGTGTCTCGTTAACATACAGGAACAATTAAGATCAATTACCATTTGTCAATATGGCAGGCAGACGAGACATCAGATAAATGTACAGATTGTCAAGTGTGAGCTGTTAATTTGTTTATTGTCATACCTGAATGTGTAATGATACCTCGTTTGACATCACAAAGGATTTCACCTTTTGTGTACCTGGACAGGTGCTAATTAGACATTGCCAATTGATTGTCATAGGTGTTGAGTTTTCACAGTTGAATTTGGGTGAATTTATTGTCATACCTGTCATGTGTCTACTGGAGGCTTGAAAGACTAGAGTATTGCTTAACAGGTAGCAAACTGTGTGCTACATATACAGGTAAATCAGCAACAAGAGTGACATGTTCCCAAGAGAATTTCCAAAAGAAGACCAAAAAATTCAGAAATGTTATTAGAATATCCTCATGTCTTGAGGGCTAAATTGTTTGCTGCTGACTTTGTCACTTATTGTGAAATTTTTTTGAAACTCTACAAATTTATGACATCTGGTCCAATATGATGTGCATAAAGATTGATTTCTTTTTTCTGTTTAATTCAAGGATTTTTCTTGATATGTTGGTTAGAATTTAAGCCATATAGACCTTTTAGAAAGATATATCACTTTCAGTATCATTTTTTATGTTTACCAATTTATGGTTAATCGGCAAAAAAATTATTTTTTATTTAATCTTGGAAGAAAATTCCATGTCTTTTAAAAATGAATTTAATCTCAGCAACTCTGTATGTGGTCCCTGGTAATCCCTCAGTTCCTGTGCTTTGATATTATACCCTCACCTGTACAAGTTCAGGATATCAGCTGCAGGTAGATGCCTGTACACCTAGGTAATCAAATCTCTGTAACTGAGTCAAAACCTGTGGTGCTCCATTTAGTAAGCTCCATTTTTGTCTTTGGTAGTCTGGGATTATCTCTCTTGGATTAAAATTTTCAGAGGAAGGAAAAGATCAAAGGCAAAGGTAAAATGAAATGCAGGTTCAGTTAATTTTGAGTTGCGTGTGGTGGGGAAATTTTCCTGGTTATGCTGGAGGCATTATTAGAGGTTATTCTGGGGTAGAGGGAATGGCTGAAATGGTGTTTATCATTTGTAAGGAAAATTTTAATGGCGTACTCGGATGATTTAGACACCTGAATGATGCCTTAAAATTCACTAACTGCTATTGTAGAAAGAATATTCAGCCTTTATTTTAAGGAGTTTGGAAGTTTGAAACCATCATTCAGTTATGGTCATCTTGCTATAAAAGGTACATTTCAGATATTTGGAGCATAATGTTTCATATCTCATTTTGCTGCTTGTATCAGGTTTGTAATTCCAGTATTCCAGTACATGTACTGTCTAGTACAGACAGCGAAAAGATCAGCTAATAGTCTACACCACCTATCATAACAAGTTACCTGAGCAGGTGAAAATCTCTTTGATATGTCTGAAATTAAGCAAAGGGCAAAAATTCCTGTATTGACAAATGATTTACTAGATAAACACATGTTGGCATTCATGTGTGTGTTGTTCGTAACACAGCCATTTGTAGTTTTGGGTGTATTTAAGTGGAAAGGAACAGAACATTAAAGAAACATGCTTCACCTTTTTACAGCTTGTTTGTTTCTTTGTTTAAGTTGTATACAAGCTCCCTCTTGACTTTTTTTTTTGGTGGGGTGGGGGGTGGGGGAGATGTTTTCCTAAGACATCACATAAGTGTTTAAAAAAAGAGTTAATCCTATATTTTCAGAGTTTAAAATTGTTGTTTTTTCAACATTAAAAATTAAGAGTTCGTCATCTCTGTTAGAAACACAGAGCTACCTGGTTACAGTATTTGTCTTTGATCTCTTTATTAACAGAATACAGGTAAGCTTGCTTTTATATACCTGTACACCTGGAATGATAGCCCCTGATTGATCTGGTTCCATCATGAATGTTGTGGTTTTAACAGGTAGCTTGTTACCTGTCTACCTTTCCTTGACTTACACACTGATCTGATTCAGTCATGAATGTTGTGGGTTTAACAGGTAGCTTGTTACCTGTCTGCCTGTCTTACCTTACTGATCAGGTTAAATCATGAACAAACTTGAGATGTGGACTTTAGTTACCTGTAGCAAACAGAATTTTAACATCTTAGACTCCGTGATGGTATTTGAAAGTGGAGTCAAATTCTCAAACATCAATGAACTACAGGGAATTGATTTAAAATTTTTTTTTACATTTATGGGTAATATTGTGACTGTTTTTCCCCTCTGTGTATTAGTTGTACTTGATAATTTACTTAAACGTAATTATATAGCTTCTGTTTTGTCAATTTTAATAATGCAGCAATGGAAATGCCACATTTCACACTAAATTTGCCAGTCTTATCCCCATAGTGAATATGACTGAATATCCAGTCTGGTTTCACAACTTTAAACATTACTCAGAGCTTCACATTTTACCTTTTGTTTAGACATTTATCACCTTTCTCTGGTGTTAATTAAGGAACTTGTGAGTTCTACCTGCCTGCTCACCTGTTGATTGCGATCAGCCTCAGGTAACTGGGGTTTGTGTCCAGGTTGATAATGATTTACCTATCAGTGACAATTAGGGCTATCATATTCCTGAAGTGGAAGGCAGTGGATATGGAAGATGGTTAAAGAGACAGACATTTGGATGCAGCCCCCCCCTCCCCACCCAACCACCCCCCTCCCCACCTTGTCAGTATTCTCTTTGTGATAATTAATGCATCCATACTTCCCGTCTCCAAATTAACACTTTAAACTCAAAAATCTAACATCCTAATTACAAGTATGTGAAGATTCAGTTGTCTCCAATATACTAATGGAATTGATTAAAGTTGATAAAAAAATTAAAACTATTGAATGCCTTCATTTGTCTCTAACTCCCCTCCCCACTTCCTAAAGCACAGGTTAAAACTGTGTTTCACATGTGCATATCTTGGATTAATGCCTTCCCATTCTGTCGAATCTACCCTTTTTATGCTTTAAGTCATTGTAACCAAAATTCCTCTCGACCCCTTCAAATTGAGCTTTTAAAAAATTATGGCAGTTTTCTAGATTTAATTTTAGTGCCATCATCATTGTACCTTAAATAATGAATGTACACCAACAATTTATTTATTTATCTATTTATTTATCTCTTTATTTATTTATTTATTTATTTATTTATTTATTTATTTACAATTTCATGTACTTCCAATAACAGACCAGGATTAAATATGTGAAAACCCTATTGTGAGACTGTAACAATTAGCATCAGGTGTATTTGTTCAACACAAAATTATTGTGTTTACAGGACACCTGTTTGCCTTTGATGTGTAATTCTTGTCCACAGGTACACAGGTAATCTCACTTATCTTTGGCCAAACACACCTGTTGTTTACTTGTTGATGTTATACCAACTTGTATTTCAAAGGTAGATTATTTACCTATGTCAAAACACCTGTTGTCCTGAAAATGTAGATCACATTGCATTCAGCAGGTAAACCATTTACTTCTACAGGTACCTGCAAATCAACACATGTTGACTGTTTACTATTGATCTTAGAATCATTTGTGGTCTTTTATAATGAGAAGCAATGTAAATCATTGTTGATTTTAGCTTGGTCATTTCATCCATACGTATAAGATACGTTTGAGTTCAATAAGGTATTTGTACTTTTGTTTTGTACTACTACGTTGTTTTTGTAGTATAATAAATAGTGTGGAAGATGTTTACATCTGGGTTTACAAAAGCATATGTGAACGGATGCTGATAATGTATGGAAGAGGTGAACAAGATACCTACGATTATGTTGTTGCCAGGTAATGAATAAACAAATGAATAAAATGATTCTAAGATCAAACAACCCAGAAGGTAAATGTGGTTTTGTATTTTATTTGACTGGTGTTTTATGCCGTACTCAAGAATATTTCACCCATACAACGGCGGCCAGCATTATGGCGGGAGAAAACTGGGCACGGCCCAGGGGAAACCCACGACCATCCACAGGTTGCTGACAGACCTGCACTGAAAGTTGCTCTTTTGTATACCAAAAGGCTGAGGAATTAGGGTAAATTAGGCAATGAGAATGTCAAAAACATTTCACTTTTATGTGCTGTGAAATGAATACTGTACAGGCTAGTGGCATGATACTTGCACCTTGCACTGGATATATGTGGATTTGCTGCTTCCATCAGGATTGAACCTGCAGAAGGTTTTCCCGGGTCTCTGCCCAGTTTCCTCCCATAATAATGCTTGCCACCGTCACCTGAGTGAAATATTCTTGAGTACGGTGTAAAACACTAATCAAATAAATAAATAAATATATGGATTGTTTCCATAGCACAAAGCTCCAGAATATGTGCAATTCCTGTAGACAAGACATGGAGTCAGGTATATATTCACACGAGTCCTAAATCACCTTTGACATTTCGTCAGCATCCCGTCTACTTTGATCCTGTCAAGCCTTAGATGACCATCAAGCTAGCATGATGTTCACCTGTAGATCATCACGGACAGGTGGATTTGTCTTATATTGATTTGCGTCTCCATGGAAACTCTAATATATCACCTGCATCAGTAGATGTACCTGTATAGAGCCTGCCTGCATGGCTACATCGACTCCAGGTCTGTGACATAGATGGGTATCGTGTACCAGTATGTGTGGGTATGGTGCAGACGCTCAGTTCAGTCCACCTTTGATCTAATGCTTTGCTGCCTGTTGTGTTCTGCACAGAAGGCATTTATCAGTTCAGGTATATGATGTGATAACCTGTGACTTTGTTATATGGACAGAGAATGTGGAAGGTTGTAGCGACTGGCCATGCAAAATTGTCTTCACAAACGCAGATATGTACTGGCCAAGATGCAGTGAAAATTCAGGTGGTAGAAAGTCCAGAGTGCAGACGTGTATGTAAACAAGATCAAATGTTGATGACAAATAAACCTGGAAAATGAAATGCTCATTTATATTACCTGTTCATGCATGTGTTACGTTTGACATACCTGTAGAAGATTATGCGCATACATGTCCAATCAGGTGGAGATAAACAGTGATGATGGTTCAGATACTGTATCTTTGTAAAATGTTACAATTTTGTATATTAGTGAATAATTGCTGCTGTGTTTTCATCTTTTTGTCCTAGTCAACAGTTTTGCGTATTTTATAACCATGTTGATTAGTCTTTTAATGGGCAACAAATCAAAATTTCATCTCAAGTGCTCTTGACAGGAATTAGTGTAATCATTTGTATTATTCAGTTTTGTCATCAAATCATTTTTATAAATGGTTTAAAAATCACAAATCCTTTCATCACGAGGATGGATTTATAAGTCAAAGGGTTTTTTTCTTGAGGAACCTCTTTTGTAGCTTTATCATGGTGGTGTACAGGGCAGACTTCTTTCTCCATCTTATTAAATGGCATTGTTTTAAAAAGTACGTATAAATCAGGGGAGGCCAAGATCATTTAAAGTTTTAAGAACTTTCTGTAGATTGTTATTTACAGAGCGTGCACATTCAGACTTTTGTCTCAGAATTTTGTGTAGGTATTGTTGTATATATTGTGTAGGAGGGGAAAACAGGACTTTATTCTGTCAAGGGCCTCTTATTGGGGCTTATACCTTGATAGCCGTCATCATAAATTTTGTCTATAAATTATTAAGTTCATTGTCTTCATATCCTGATTTGACCATGGCCATTTTGGGCTGTCAGCTTATAATGCAGTCCTTGATAGCGGGGTGGAAATCCCAGCGTCTGGGCATTCTACAGGAATCAGCTTGTTCTAAGGCACACTTCTGAATTTTGCACCCCCTCCCACACTCCCAATACCCACCCCACCAAGTCTGTTGCCCCACACCCCAGGGGTATTGTAGCCCCAGGGGTAGGTAAGACTGCCCTTTAGTGTACGCTAATCCCACTTCATAGGAAGCACCTGTGGCCCTGTGGAAAGGAGAACTGTGATTGGCTGAAGTGTTTTGATGAATCTGGTATATATATTCCTTGTCCCCTATCTATTAACAGTTAGAAATTAGCTTACCTGGAGTAACAAGAGAGAGAGATACACACAGTGCACTTAGCACCTGAGATTCTATACTAAACTTGTATATACCTGCACTAATTACCTGGAGCAAACTATTAACTTATGCCTGTAAGAAGGAACACCTGAGATTTTGTCTTGTTGCATCTACCGGAGCTGCTGTCAGTCAGGCAGTCTGAGAGGACACACTGACAGAGCTGTAAGTTAAGGCAAGTCCCTGCTTGTCTCTGGTGAGGTTAACCCTTGTGCTTGCTCTCAGGGCTTGGCCAGCCTTGACTGTGACAGCCTCAGCTGTGAAGGGGTTAACCTAGACTGCTGAACATCATCAGTTATAAATAGCCAGTGAGGCAACCCCCAGCTCTGTGATCATTGTGTCCCTACAGCCTGCTCATGTGCTGAGGCTGATCATAACAGAACATCTTCCCTGGCGCAGGAACAAACCCTAGCTGCCTCTGTTGCTAAACTGTTACCTGGAATTTACAAGTTCGTGAATCCTCGAGGAACTCTTCGTCAGAGCTCAGCAGCAGGAGCTCATTCTATCTCTTAGAATCGCCCGCATTTCGCAGTGCGACTCCTGCCTGACGACAATGCTTGTTTCGAGCAGCCAAACCCTTGGCTTATTAGCGTGAGTGTGCGTGCGTGCATGCTCCCTTGTAACGCCTGCTGTTGGAGGTGTTTTTTTTTCGGACGGGAGGATTAATCAAGCTTTGGATACTACATCATGAGGATTAAAAACACCAATATCCTCCTCTACCACAATAAGCTCAAGGTAATCTCACTTGATTTTGAATTGATTTTGAATTGATTTTTCTGGTAGTCGTGTTATTTTTCTTTAGCCTTGTGTAATGACATTTGTCTTATAATATTTGAGAAAGCTTTTAACTGATATCCCATGGATGGTATGGAAGAAGATTTTATTTTTGTGCTGTTGAAATTTAACAAAATTGAAGTTTATGATTTATGTATATCATTTTCAAGTCTACCTTTTTTTTCCCCCAGTGGGCAATGTAAATTTAATACTTCTGTCAACACGTCCAAAACAACATTGATTTCTCCTTGAGGATTAGTTAGGGGACAGTGACATTACCCACATTGTTAAGTTGGCGCATTTTTATCTTGGGCGTTGTCTTTGAAGTGAAAATATTTGAAGGGTTATAAATTAAGTCTTGACTTGCCGCCTGCCTGATGTGTGTGTGTATGTACCAGAGAGATCTGGAATGTTATGGGTCATGAGTGGGTGTTATTGTGCACATTTAGGTCTCCTCTAACTTCCTTTACATCTCCCTGCTCTAGAGGATGCACAGAGTCACATTGTTTGACACAAGTGACTTATAACCCAATCTGTGTCTAACTCAAGTGTCATTGTTCACCCCCCACTCCCACCCCTTCATAGATGTATACTATATTTGACATGCTCATCTAGCTCAGTTGTAAGTTAGGTCCTTGTTGAATTTCACGCCGGTTTGAATGTGACAGTTGTTTGTAACAGTTACTTGATTGTTATAGTATGCAAGCATGCAAATGTCATATTATCTGTGTAATACTAATGCTTGTCATTAGACTGCAGATCCAAATCTCACATAATTTGTCATCAATTTGAGTGCATATTTTTTGTTGTTGTTTTTTTTATCTATATAAACCTTGAAATTGATAATATTTTCAGGAATTCGACCAAACTAGTTCAGTTAAGGCGTAGATCTTTGCTATCTACATGTACATGTTGATTTGCCCGATACATTCATTATTTTTTTCGCAAACACCTATTTTCACCAGCATTCTTCAGCATTTAGTATTTAAATCGGTTGTGTCACAAAATTATACTGTATTTCTTGTGAAGTTTGATATGTGAAAATACGTGTTTCCCACACACTTGAAGGTCGTAAAATGACAGCTTTGTTGAAAAGCAGTAGTTCAGTTGTGACGGCTAGATTTTGAATATCCTCACACGGCTGGTTCAGTCAAAGTTCATTATTTTATTCATTAAGAATATAAATTTTCACCTTTTTCAAATTAAATCCTGTACATCACTTATTTCGTTTGAGAACTAAATTATAGATGCCCGTTCATTAGAATCTCCAGAATTAACATCACACCCAGGATAGCGTGCTTATTGCTGTGTCCCGTTGGATTCGCGGGTCAGTATATGGATGCCAATTATACCCGCCTAACTAGAATTGACGTGTGTTGGTTTATTGAGTTCCGTTCTGCGCTAAGTAGCTCTCCGGAATAACCCTCTTGCTGGCTGTGTGGTGTGAGAATAGGTGACGACGACACCTTGGGAGGACCATGCCGGAAATGTTTGCCAGTTACCAGAATTGCGTGACATTCAGCAGTTTGTCGGGGAAATTATCCAGTTTTATGCTCAAAATCCATTAGGGAACCTAATTTATTGTCGCCATTTCTGAGTTTATCAGGACATTTCTAAACCTCTGTGTGATAAAAGTTACAGAACTAAGTAAGTATGTAATTTAGTGCGACTATAGACGCAGTGTAATCAGTGTAGCAGTTAGAGACTTTGTGATGTGTTAATTTAGAGGTATTGAGCAGTTTTATTTACTTGATTTGAACCTGGTGCTATAATAGCAGCTTGGAACTGTTGAAATCAAAGCTGAGCGCTTTTGCTTAAATTTTGAGGTATGCCTAATTAAGCTTAAGGATAATTTGCTCCAGTATCTAAAGTAATTTGTAACCTGGACAAAATTTTGCCAATTATCTATCACATTTGATTATGGAATTTAGCTCCTCCAGTCTCGGCATTAGGTTTATACAGGATATGTCATGATTTTGTTTCTGTTAATGTGGAAAAACAGTGAGGTATCCCATCCTCATCTCCCTTATCAACAACCCAACCACCCCTGCCATGGTTCCACCCTCCACTGTCATTTGCACTCAATTCCTTTGTTTTGGTCTTTACCCAGCTGTTCTCCAGAGCAAATATTTGGCCTCCATATTAAGCCGCCCTTATGAAAAGCTTTCAAGTGGTATTAACATCATATCCAATATTTCTCCCATGACCAATCTCGGCTTCTCTAAATGCCCTGTCCACATCAACTCACCCTCACCCTCTTAGGCCTCTGGCCATCCACCCCACCCAACCCCACCAGCCCTAAGGATGAAGAGCATCATTAAGCCAGGCCATCACCAGTGTAATCATTGTAATGGCAGAATCTTGTCTGCCTCAGCAACATTATCCAGCCTTGTTAAGGGTTTCCACCCCCACAGGCTTCTTGCCCTCACCCCCAGGGGTTCCCAGATGAACCTTATGGCCTGCCCCTGGAGTGGAGGTGGGGTGGGAGAGGGAGGGGGTAATGCCTGAAGCATGAAACTGTATCATATGTAGTTGAAAGTCCAGAAGTCCTGTTTATTGGCTGACAGTTACTGTTCTGGTAACAAATACATGTGCCATGGAATTGACAAAACAATGGACATATGGATTAACTGCTTGACATTTAGTGTACCAAAAACATAAATGAATTGCTTGGGAAATGGTACGTACCATACATTAATTGCACGATAAAAACATAAATGAATTGCTTGGGAAATGGTACATTTGCTTGCCATTTGGTGAAACATCAGTGATAAATATTACTGTAAATCTTCAAACTTTTCAAACACTAAAGCTCTTTTTTCAGTGGAATTTACAAATACAATGGTTATGTAAATGACGCTAAAAATGATTTGTTTGTGTCATTAAAGACGCAAGCTTCATAAAACTGTGCAGATTATTTCACTAGTCCCCATAGTTCTCCCAGAATGCTCCAAAATATTATTCACAGAGGTGGTTCAAAACAGTGGGGAATTAGAGTATCCTGCTTTACATTTGGTGTAATTATTGATTAATTAGTATTGATTAATTGCTTGCAGTATTTAATTCATCATGCGTCTGAGTCTGGCGATACAAGTACATGTGTTGTTAATTTATATGTTTGTAAAGCCATAACGTTCTCTAGTGTCGCGGCTTTCAGAAGACTGTAATTATTTTGTGATCCTGTGATATTTTCGAAACGGTATGGAAATGAAAGGCCATCTGCATGAAATAGTTGGCTAACTCTCAGTACGATTACATGTCTTGTGTAGCCTCACACAAAACAGCACAGTTACTAGCAGAGCTGCAGAGATCGTCCATTGTGCCGTTGTATTCACAATGTCGAGGGTCGGCTTGATGAAATTCAAACATTCCCATTGACCTCAAAATGTTCTGCGCAAATTGACAGTCCCCCTGCGGCAGGGAGACTGGAGCAATGGGGTGATGGGCAGCGATTTGCCTGATAATTTCCCACTGTTACACAGTCGTTATCTTTATTTCTGATCCTTTATCCCTGAATCGCGATCAATATCAGTCGGATGCCCTCATTATCTGGGATCTTCTTCCCCGCGCAGATGACATGCTGTGAGTCTCCTCAATCACAGCACATCTGTGTCAGAGATCACCATCAGTCAAAATGGTGTTTACCTTGGAGATTTGAGGCTCAGTGGTGGATTTGAGCAAAGCACACTTGAAATAATTGACTTGGTATCTGTTGTACGGTGTTGGATCTTGTCGTCACATCGTTAAGGAACTCGGCCAGGTTGACATTGCTAATTGATAGATTTTAGATAAAACTGAATCCAGAATCTTAAGAAAAAAAAAGGTATGGTTGCAGCAGAAGAGCAGAAATTGGAATGGGATGTAGCGAAAATTAATAACATTTCCGGGAAGCTGTGATCTTTTGATGAAGGACAGAATTTTGTACTTTACATTGGATAAAAAGATGACTGTTTACACAATGTTTTACACAGTTTTATATAAGTTGGGAAAAAAAATGTTTGAACTATTGAAACTCAGATATTTCTGTCATGTCACATGTGCAGTTTTATGTGTAATAGCATTAATATTATTTAAGCAATTTGACATTCTAACAAAATTATCTTCTTGAAAATTACATTTACAGAATGGAATGATATTATTTCTTAGATTGATATCCAGAATATCCCTGCTAACAGATTTTTATAGTTGGAGTATCTTTGGTTATTTTGTTCTACATGCGTCTAATCTCTTATCATAACCTGTTACCTGGCCGTTGCCGTAGCGACTGATTGGAGCCAGGTGTGACAGCCACTTGGCTGTGCATCAAAGCAGATCGTTGAAGGGGTGAGGGGTTGGGTAAATGGGGCACTTATGTCAGGAATGCATTGCTGTCTGTCTGGGGTCTGTAGCGCCCCCACCTCAATCCCGTAGCGCTCATTGTTTGTGATAGCTACATCGGTTGTTTGGACTTGCTTGATACATTTGTATGGTCAACAGATATACCATTTGTAGTGCTAACTTTAGATGAATCCAGAAAGTGTTTAATTTTTGTAGCTATTTTGGGCAAAGAAAATTGTTGTGTAAGAGGTTATCAGTCTTTCTTTATTTTTTACCTGACATTCAGAGAAATTCCACACAGACAAAAAAAAAAGAAGAAGAAGAAAAGCATTATGGAATGCTATATGCTTGACTGCACTCTCCATGTGATACAAACGTTGTGGTTCTAACTGCAATGCTTACACACAGGGGTGATATAGGACCTGTTTCTTGTTGTTGTTCTAATGTGGTGATTTTAGCCATGGGTGGGGACTGGGGGTCGCTCATGTAACAGGCTGTGAAGTGAGCGGCATCTGTTGGGAGGCTGGTATTGTTCAGGTATGAAGGAAGGCTGTAAACACTGAACACTGTATTCATAGCAGAGTTTACAGTGGAGACTATTCTAAACCCCACCAACGACCACAACAAAGTAAAGTATTCCAAGCCGTGGCAAATTTTCTTACCAGTGGCAAGTGTTCTTACCCGTTGCCATAGGTTGTAACCAGGTCTTTGTTTTTTTCTTTGGTCATGGTTTACAAATATCTTCTTGACCTCATACTAAAAAGCAGGCATTTGGCGTAAATCGTCCAATTAGGGCTGGTGCATGCCATTACAAATTTACCCCCCCCCCCCCCACCCTTTGTTGTGGAGGTAGGTGTTGTATTTCACCTAAAGTTTACCATTTTTCAAGTCTTACATTTTGCTTGATTGTGGTGTTGATTCTTCCACCTTATTGGGCTTCTTAGAGTTTGGTTAATTTCTTGTTAGAAAAGCCAATGTGTTGGCATGAGAAGTACCATTTAAAGGCCTTCAGGTGCTACTGAGATTGCATTTCTACAGGTGAAGGGCGTTCATGTTCTTGTACAATTATACCCAGAGGTGAAGACAGATAAGTCTCAGGCAGATGCTCTCTGCACTCTGTGTTTACAGCACTCTCCAGCCTCACTTCCCCTCTGACAGATCCAGCATCCAAACCTACCCCTACATTCCTCTGATAAGTAACAAGAAGAAGTTCAGTTGGAATACACATTAATTACTCCTTCTGTTTTTGAAGTAAAAGCCAAAAGACAACAAATTTAATACTATTTAATGAGAGACATTAAAATGTGTTTTTAATCTTCACCATTTTTGTTGTATTCAGTTTAAATAAAACACATGCATGTACATACTTTCTGTTATCAAAACAATAATATTTTCCTTCCATAGCAGGTTTTGTTTATCAGCAAACCTAGGCTGTGGTTTCTAAGTCTCACCCAAACAAACACCTGCTCATCAGGTAAATTCACCTGTTGCTCATTTCACAGGTGTGATCATTGCACAGATATTCAGATTTCACAGTGTGTGGATTTCTCTTGTGTTATTGTCTGTGTAGACTGAAAGGTACAACACCTGGCTGCTCTTTTAATCCCCTTAATAAATCCATTACCTGCTTTACACTTTAGCACCATCTTGGGAAGAATTAAATTTGGGGTGTGGGGAGGGGAAGGGGAGAGTTGAGAGACAGGTAAGTGATACCCCCACTTGTCCATGTAGAAGCAATCATCTCACCTATGAGTGATCAATACCTGTGGTCCTAACCCCTCATTAGATAACAAACCTCTTTTAATGGGTATCACCTGAACTCATTCAGGTAAACTTGTTTGATCTTTGCACTGATTGCAATCCAGCAGGTGAAAGTTTTTTCCTAAGGCTGATTTGATTACAGATAGCCAGTGGTTTGCTTCAGTGCTAATTTGAAAAATCTAACAAATATTGTTCCTCATGTACAAAGTGTGTCCTCATTTCAAGTTGTGTGCGAAAACCATGGAGAAATGGTGAAGTAAATCCCCAATTTTGACTTTGAGATATGAGAATATAGAAGAAATCTAGGTCTAAACATATACATGTATATACTTGATGCTTCTTGAGTCTCTGCCAATTTTCCGGGTACAGAACGGGAAAACATGTATCCACACTGGAATATTTTGTGGGAAAAAAAGTCCACCGAAATGTACGCTCTAAGGCATGTAAAATATGTTGTCAGTTTGATGGTGTAGTATATATTTAATTAGTGTGATGGATATTTAAATACATATAGCATGTTTAACAAATTGTTTAAATTCACATAATAATAATAATAATAATAATAATAATGTAGCTGTTTTATAGGTGGTAAATTAATTGACAGATGAACATAATCATGATATATGATATTGCCGTTCCTTAGAACAAACAGTCTGCGGTTAATACTGTCAACATGTAAGTGTATGATAAGACTTTGTTAAGAATTGACCGTATCCCAGGTTGCTGTGTGTATTCAAAATTGGTATATACACTCAGTATATTTCTGAGTCAGTGGTCATGTATGTGATAGTGGGCAGTGGTCACTCAGAGTGGGGAAGTGCACGGTCAGTGTTAAGTCACGCTTGTATGGGCAGTGTTCATGTGAGTAGATTTGTAACATGTTTAATGGATATGTCCAAATGAATAATGCATGGAATCATACATGGAATAATGCATGGAATAATACATGGAATAATGCATGGAATCCATGGTGAAATGTATTGCACCTGTTTCACATGTTACCTGTAATCTGAGCAATGTGCTCAGGTGTGTATGTATATAAACAAAAGATTACAGCCTCTGCCTCGGATTATGCAGGTATCCCTTTGATCTTTATCATGCTAATCAGTATGATTTGTGATTCATGTTTTCACTATTACCTGATTATTTTTATCGGGTATTAGTAATTCTTATTATTAACCTGTATTTGTAATTCAGGCAGCAAGACGTGGGTGTTGAAAAAATTAGTTTTTAGTTAGACTTGGTAATTATTATTTGTTATTTACCAGGTAAATGAATATGGAGTGAGCCACTTGGTATATTTAACTCCATTGTTGTTCATGTGAATGTATTATACGTACTGTTTCAGGTACAAATCTGTGTTTTAAGAGTTCATATTAAAACGTTTATTTACAATCTTATAGAAAGATCCTTAGTGCAGTTTGAATCATGTAGTGAAAAAAAAACCTGTTGGAAAAGTGGGGTTTAAAGAGGTGGTAGGTGGGTGGGTAGGGGGAAAGAGGTGGGGGTGTGTGTGTTGTTTTGGGGTGTTGTTCCACTTTATGAGAGCTGCCTGCCAGGCCATCAGCGGTAATGGAGAAAAGCAACTGTCCATGAGGAGTATCTGTCTGAATATTTTATAACTAACTACTGGATTGCGTGTTTCTAAAAGCAGTGAACTCAGAATTTGATGAAGAAGAAAACAGAAAAAAGGGGAAGAAGAAAAAATAGGCTTCTGGAAACATTTTTGTTTGATTAACCTCTTGAGAAACAGCAAGTTTCCATGGTGACGGACACTTTCAATTCCACCCCACCCCCTAAAAGAAAATGAGAAAAGCTATTGGCCTTGCCTAAGTACTGGTATTTTAAGAGAAAGATTAGAATTTTGGGGATGTCATTGTATAGTATCAGTTGTTGTTCCCCTGTTGAGTGTTTGTTCAGGTCCAGCCTGACTGTACGGCTGAGACTTTTAGTTGTCATGTTTACAAAGATTTGTGGAGCTCTTCAGGGTTAAGCCTGAAAGTGGCTGGCTGGGCTGCATGTTGATTTACTGCATCTTTTATCTCAACGTCTGCAGCATCAGACTCTTCATGCCTCAGTGGCATTCTTTTCGCCACATTCAGAAAATTCAGATCGAAGCATGGCACAAATTTGACTGGTGGAAAAAAAAAAAAAAATTGTTGGCAAATTCCATAGAATAGCTAGGGCATGTTTCTCTCAGATGCCTTCCTGCTCCCTGGGTCGAAATAAGGAAGAAGTCTGGGGGAAAGTCGATTGGCTCGAACAAAAGACGAAAAACTAATTTTTCTGCCAATGGTGTAAGGGATTGATCTGAAGTGCCGTCAGTGTGCGTGTAGCAGGCTAAGCTAATAATCGCGCTGAAAAGACGACGACGACGTAAGGAACTGGGCGAAGCAGTGATGCGAGAGGATGCGTAGCTCAGTCAGCAAACACCTCACAGCGCTCTCCCTGAATCAATTCCTCCTCAATTATTTAAAGTGATACATTCTGTGGTGAAGTGGCGAGAATTGTCTAGGGGTGATTGATGGTCAGACGCGGCCGTTTAATGGCCCGTTATCCCTCCAGGGGGAGCTGCTTGCGAGAAGCGCTGTACATGTAATAATACATCGTGTGCGACATTCAAACTTTTTACTTCCAGAGGGTTTGTTTTTGGATGCGAATCTGTGATTAATGTTGGCACTGTACTTGATATCTTTGCAGGTAGGAGACAATGTTATCTGGGAGACGCACAAGATCCTGCTGGCCAGGGTGAGTCCTAACACCTGTAGTGTTTGTAAACCTTTCTGTGGGCATGGAAAGCTTGGAAAACACCTGTACTTTTTATATAAAGTTTTTATAAAAGTGCGTCTGGCTAGAATAAGAAAATAACTATAAAAAAAATAATGGCACAATTGTTAAGAAAGAATTAGAAATTTGTCTTTTCTTTTGTAATGCTTAAAGTCAAGTTTGAAAAAGGATTAATTCATTTGTAGAATTTGAATGTATAGTTCTTTGACTTGTAATAGAATTAAGTTAAAGAGATATGAAATATTTCTGTGTTTCTTTCTGCAAGAAAATAGAGAATACAGAAGACCATTTTACAGTGACTTCAGAATTGATTTTTAAAGTCTTATTCACATTGTATTTATCTGTATTTCTCTGTTTTCATACATCCCTACCTATCGTTGTGAATTTTGTTGTCCAAGTTACAGTGGATGAAAATCATTGCGGTTTAGTTTCCTGCTCTTTGCTGAAAGTTGTTACAGATTATCTCAGACTTGTTTTGTTACACGATCTTTTGGTATTTTTGCAGGTCCCAGGCTTCGGCTTCGGCATCGCTATCAGCGGTGGACGGGACAACCCACATTTTGCTAACGGTGATCCGTCCATCGCCATCTCTGATGTGCTCAAGGCGGGGCCAGCAGAGGGCAAACTACAGTGAGTGTGTCAGAGTTTTGTTGTCGTTGTTGTCGTTAGCTCTACCCAGAATCCTTCACATATTTGACCACAGATATAGTGCATGTATTTTGGGTTTGTTTTTTTTGTTTATTTGCCTATTAAAGGAAAGTTTTCTGATCAAGACAGATTTATTCATAATTATTATGAAGTTGATATGTCTTTTTGTCCCAACTTGAAGAATACTTTTCAGTTTTGAAAATCGTATGTATTCAAATTGTATCTGATGTTAAGATTTACAGGTGGTTTTGTGTACATGGAAGTTTGGGTTTGTCAGATGTATGTGCATCAAGTCTTTTTTAGCCCAAGCCATAACCACAAAAATATAATGTTTTAAAAAAATTACGTATCAGCATGATTTATGTAAGTTATTGCTAAATATTAATTTTTTCCGCCCTCAGAATTAATGACCGGGTGTTGTCTGTGAACGGGATTTCCCTGGACAATGTGGACCATGCGACGGCGATAGCGGTGATGAAGGGGTGTGACCAGGCCATCAATCTGGTGAGTGATGTGACACCATTGGTTTTTTTTGTGTGTTTGTGTTTTGTTTTTTTTTTTTCCAAGATAGAATTAGATGTACCTAAGGTGGCGTTATTTTTATCCTACTATTGCACAGAAGTAAAACAATACATATTAACTAGGGTCTGTTTATCTGCCAGTCACACTTCGATTTCTATACAACAACCAAGATTGTGTGGAGATTCATGGTGTGGTCCCTCAAATCAAGGTTCAAAACTGGCTCGATTTCACATTTTCTGCGGGATTTAAATTCATTAAGTTTCTTCGTTAGGAGAAAACATCAGGTGAACACTGCTTCACTTTGTGCTATATCCTCATCCACTCACCTGGTCTGTACTTTTTCCAGGTCATTCGACGACGCGTTGTCTTACCCTCAAGCTCAGACGATGAGACCCTTCCGCTCAAAGTTACGCTGAGCAAAAAGCACAGGAAAGATGGTGAGTCCTTGCTTGACACCACCATACATGGTCGTGGAACACAGTGGCTAGGTTATGGTTCAGACAGACTAACTTTATGAACCTTGTCCCGTAATATTTGCCGTTTTTATATTATGCTGAATGGTTTATCGGGCACCTGGGCATTTTTCCCTCCAACACCGTCATATAAGGGAGAAATTCTTTTTTCAACACCAGTCAGATAAGTAATTCTGAACTGCCAGAGATAAGTGGAATAACTTTGAGCATTCCTCAGAACACAAATGAGATTAATAAATCAAGATGCAAAAAACTTTTAACTGAAAACTGAAGCAAGTTTTCTTTGGTATCGTTGATACTTAATCCATGTTTGTGTTCTTTACCCGTCACAGAATATGGCGTGGTCCTCGGCTGTAAGTATTTCATCAAAGAGATTAGGGGGAACAGCCTGGCCGCACAGGAAGGAGGCCTTAAAGAGGGCGATTCAGTGCTAAAGGTAACACTCACAGCTGATTATTTTTTCTTTTTTGCACGTTATCAAAAGAAAGTTGTAATAATTAAATGGACTGGGTTTGTTTTTGATCTATAAATTGTTCAAACGCCACTGTTTGTTGTAAATAATGGTGTGAATGTTTGAATTAATAATAATTATAAAAATGGGTCTCGCATTTGAAATGTTTACATTTGGTAAATTGAACTCTTACTCGGCGAAATTCTGTTTATTGATGTAGTTTAGTGTCATAATATGCAAATTTGTGAGATTGTGCAATACAGAGCAGGCCAGTTCTTGGTGTTGGCGAATTACTTGTTTGAATTCTTTTAAATTAAACTAAGATGAATGAAATGTTAGATCTGATGACTGATTGCATATATTTCAGATCAATAACATCCCAGTTGAAACTCTTTCGTTGACCGAAGCGAAAAAACACATTGAGAAAAACAAAGACAAGCTCCATCTGGTGATAACCAAGAAAAAACACGACTCAAATCACAAACGCCAAAACAGCAGTCTCAAGGAGGAAGGTAAAAATAAGGGAGATAACTGTGATACTATCTTCTTAGCATGTGTTGAAGACCAGATTATGCCATTTTAAAGGCGTACAATACCTGAAGTAATTTTATGTGTAACAGTGACTTAAAGTAATTATTAATTAGAATAATGGTAAATTGTACAGGTGTAAAATTCTTGAGTATCATGCCAAACATCAGAAAGTAAATAAATGCACAGGGGAATTTGAACCTCCTCCCAGAAAACTGAGTACCATTCATTTACATGCAATAATTGAAATTGAATTTGTTCAGTAGACACAATCAAAAGCACAAATCTTCTGAACTATGTCATGAATAAAACAGATATGAAGTATTTTCATGACGCATGTGTGTTTTTTTTTATAAACCAGAGCTGGCGTTTAGTTACGGAGCTGTCAAGCGTCCCATTGAAACGAACAACGTGAACATCTACCACCCACTACCCCGGGCGGACAGTCTCTACAAGGGCAGCACGGTACAAGCTTTAGGCTCTGTCCCCAGCATTCCAGCCTCTCGTGGTTACCAGGACTACCAGCCAGCCTCCGACTTTAACAACTATGACGGTCAGTTGAGCTTTGATCAAGAAGCCCCTCCACGTCCACCACTGCCCCCTGGTGTTGAATCAGGTAACTTCAGACAGGAGCGTTTGGGTACTGATGACAAGGTTATCGGGTTCAGAGTAAATATGTTGAAAAGTATCAGATGGCTTGGGGATGGGATCTTCAACCTTTGTTATTTGACATATAAACCTGAAAATAGGTGTGACAGTTTTGAAAACATTCCCTTGGAGACAATGATAAAATCTGCATTGGCCAATTCCAAGTTATTTATCCAAATGAACTTAATACAATATTATATAGCATAGGCAGTTTGAGTCATTTTCCAAAAGGGTCTTTACAAACATTAACATCTTTTAGAGGCATTTACAAGTTGAGTTGGATAACATAATGAGATATATGGATAACAACTTCTGTTTATTTGGAAGCGACGTTTCGGTATAGATACTGATACCTTTATCAAGCATAATGAACAACCATAGCTACTTTACTTATATATTTATTTTGATTGGTGTTTTATGCCGTACTCAAGAATATTTCACTTATACGACAGCGGCCAGCATTATGGTTGGAGGAAACCGGGCAGAGCCCGGGGGAAACACATGACCATCCGCAGGTTGCTGGCAGACCTTCCCACTTACGAGCGGTCAAATTTTTACAAACATTGTGAAACCTGTATTTTCAAGCTTAATCACTATCTTCTCTTGCTATGGTTAAGCTTGACGGGAGAGTTAAGTGGTTTTTGTGTCTACACTCAGGTGAAGTATTTCAAGGTCATTTTGACATCTGTTTATCTCACCAGATATCCCGAGTCCTGCAGAGCCACGAAGGGACGGCTATTTCAGCGACAAAGAGGACCCGTACAGCCATCGCCGTGGCGATCGCTACAGCAGCCAGAGAGACACACGGTTTGCAGAGACACCAAGAGATAGCCGCGACAGGCTGCAGTCTGCTGATTACATGGACGGGCTGGACAGCAGGCAGCACCAAGAGTGAGTTATCCCCCTTATTCACAGTCCTCTTTCGTGTGTGAAGTTACATTTTTTTCAGCCCCCTGTTGTTGAGCCTGCCCCATTTTGGCTGCACTGTGTTGTCATGGTGATGAATGCCTGGCCATGTTTGTTCTCGATTGTTTGTGAGAGTTTTGACCTTGGCCTGACCTTGCCGTTGTCCTGGATTGGAGTTGTTTGGCTTGCAGCCTCTCTATCCCAATGTAATTAATTTATCTCGAGAGAGAACAGTAAAATTACCAAGCTGTCCACCCCAAACATGTGCATGTTTTTAAACTTCAAAGAAATTGTCGGTTTATTCTGTTGTAGTTGTAAAAGTTTTGATCGTCCACACCAGTGTTTGCTCAATTTCAAAACCTAATTTTTTGTTACCGTACTGTTACTTAATTTTTAACAGTTATTTTTAGTCCCTTTTCAAATTTTTGTGGTTGTAAAAGTTTCGATCAGAATGCAAGGTGATGATGTACAAAACCCAGTATCCTGTTTTTGTGCTAGACTTGATTTATGACAGTCCACTTCTCTCTTTCATCTTGATCTACTAAATTCCTCGAGCCGCTAACTTTTCACAATTATCACAAATTGCCCTTCTCATTATCACCGCAGATCATTCTTGCCGCAGCATTTGTTTTTTTCACTCCTACATGTGAATCAAGTTTCTCAGCCTTATTTTCATTTCTCCAAACAGACGTTACATTGAGAAACGTTCAGATGTCAGGTAACTTCTAGCCTTAGTCTAGTAGTCATGGTAACCCTCTGACTCACCTCTGACCCCACCTTGGCCACCATTTTGCTTTCTTCTGCTGCTCCTGCATGCCTTGTGCTGTTTTTTTTTTGCATTGTTAATCATGCCTGTGTATCTCAATGTATATTGCATGCTTTACTCATAGCTTTTTCCAGTTAGAAGAAAAATTTTTATTATGCTTTGCTAATGAATTTTTTTTTTTTCTTTTTTTTTTTTTCGCTTTTCGTAGCAACTGCTTGCAGTATTTGCTTCACCCCAGCATGCTAAGTCGGCCTCTCGGTTCAAGCATGCCAGAATTGCATTTCAGAAAAATTGAAGTCATATTTTGTAACCTTTCTAAAAATTTGAATGTCAATTGAGCTTTTACTCCAGTGAAAGAAAAAGTAACAAGAGTTGTTAATGTACAGAAATGTATAGCGTCTTAATCAGTATGCTGTCAGTGTGAAAATTGTTGTAAATTAAAAAAAAAATAAACTTCATGGGCTTAAAAAGTGGCAAGCCTAACCAACATGTTTGAAAGTGTAATTTAAAACATCACTACCTTTTCCATGTGAAGATTGAAGGAAATAAACTTATCTGGTGAAGTTCCTGAGGATCGTACGTGTAAATTAGCTTTATACTCCGTCTCTTATCATCGCCATACTCTCTGTCTCATCATTATCATTGTTATAGTTGCGGTACCTGCCATGTAACTTGAGCAGGTTATCCGCAGTTGCTCTCAACTCTTTGCTTTCATCATTTAGCCATCAAACATATACCCCAAGAACATATCTCGAATGAAATTGTATTAGATTTTGTCACATTTTTTCTTTTGAAATTTGGAGAAAAAGGAAAGTTTTACTTAAGTTAATATGGTTTTGATGATGTGCTTGCTTACATTTGTGAACTGTTTGTTCCAGATCTGGCCGCCGGTTTGTTCAGTTTAAAAAAGACGAGGAGACAGGTTTAGGATTGCGCCTTGCAGGTGGGAATGCGACGGGAATCTTCATCGCATCTGTGCAGACGGACAGCGCCGCAGAGGTGGAGGGTCTCGTGGAGGGGGATCAAATATTAAAGGTTAGCTAGATTCTCTTTATGTTTTTTATTGTGCAGTGTTGTAAAATTATTTTTGCTTGTTATTGAGAATTATTGATATGATTTTGGGTGTATTGAAAACGGGAAAACAAATGGTACATGCCCTCTTGAAAAAGTGTTGTATTAATGAATTAGGATGGGACACACAGCACAGTGTGCCCTGAGAATGGCCAAGTCAGATATATCATTGGATTGGTTGTCATTTCAGGCTAATGAGCGTGATATCACGGGCCTAACGAGGGAAGAGGCGGTCGTGTACCTGACCAGTCTGAAAGGGCTCGTCAGCATGGTAGTACAGTACAGGAAGGAAGGTAAGGGGAGGCAACTCTACACAGGAGCATCCACTAATTGTAATACTGGATATATGTGATACCCTGAATTGATTTACAACGAAAACAAAGAATATAAAACAGATAACTTTGAATACAATTTGTTTGATCATAATTATTCCTCGATGAGCACAGTTTAAACTTGTGAGAAAGTTTTAAGAATGACAATAAAGCGGTGGGTGATTTTGTGTTTCAGAATACGATCGTATTATGCTCAGTAAAGAAGCCGGCGACTCCTTCTTTATCAGGTAATCTGTCGTTTTATCACCCAAGTAATGTCTCGAGTGTTTTGACTTAATTTTGTTCATGACTTAAGTCCTGCAGGAACTACGACCGTGGTAATAACTTAATGCATCATCTTTTCACACATGAAAGAGCAAAATTTAGTGCAATTTATGCATATGTTTAATGTGACTTTGGAGACGAAACTACATGGATTGGATTGGACAGTTTCAGGGCTTCACACAAAGTAGAATTTGTCAGTCTACACAGAATAATGCCTTCAGAATATGCTTGAATAAACACCTTGCAAAGGTGTGAAAAGGTTGAAGAATGACAGTACATGTTGGCAACAAAGACTCCTGACAAAGGGGATTGTAACCATCACGCTAGCATATACGGGTGTGGAAGGCACACTGGCTTGTTGTGGGACCTGTTGTGCTTTTGGGGGTTTTTTTGTTTTTTTTTGGGGGGGGGGGGGGGGGGGGCAAAAATTAAATTGATTTGTGTGTTTTTTAAAAAAAAGTTTAATGTTTACAGCAATCTTAAGGCTGTTTCACACATGATTTTTTTTTCTTTGTGGGTGAAGTTGTTTGATAAATTGGCATAACAACAGTGAAATGAATCTGTATACTAGCGTAGTCAGCCTGATAGCTGCTCCACATGGTGTATTTTATTCTCTCTCCTCCACACAGAACTCACTTTAACTACGTGTGCGATGCGAATGAGCCAGGGGAGATGTCGTTCAAAACTGGTGAGATCTTCCACGTCAAAGACACGCTTTTCCGTGGCGTTGTTGGCTCCTGGATCGCACTCCGTGTAGATAGGAATTCCCAGGAGTCTCAAAAAGGCATCATTCCAAACAAAAACAGGTATGGAAAATCTTTGAAAGACTAGTTAAGGTAATGGACAATCTCAATGGATATGAATAGGCGGGTATTTTGTCTTCTGATTTGGATCAACTTCATACAGCATAAATTTGTAAAAGCAAGAAATTGTAACTAATTGATATGCAGAAATTTTCATTTTAACATTAACCAAGTGTTTAAAGTGAATTTCTCAGACTTGTGTCTTTGTTTCAGGGCTGAAGCTTTGGCTGCAAGTCAGATCCCGAATCACAGCGAGAAAGAAAACACACCCACACGGTCCAGGGGAAGCCTGTTTCGAAGGAAGGCGGGACGGAGAGCAAAGTCCCTAGGAAGAGATCACTGGGAGGATGTTATCTTCTGTAAGTGTAGCTATGGCAACGTGTCGGCGGCCATTTTGTTTTTTGAGCAGCCATGTTTGAAATATAGTGAAGATTGCAGGGTTTACTTGAGGTTATATAATGACTTCAAACCTGGGAATTTTTGTAACGAAGCATTTTATATCAGTCACAGTTAAAGTTTACGAGGAATACAATACAAGAATTCTTAAAGCTATTGGATCAACATTTAGATAGAGCATATTCCTAATTCTTCTCGTTTTTGGAATAGACGTTAGTTGTGCTGAAAGCAGATTATTACATTTCTTTCCCAGCTTTTTGGAAAAGTAAAGATATGAATATGTGGTTCATTAGATGTTCTAACCATGTGAGAAAAAAGAAACTAAATACTCCTGCCACAATTACATGTATACTGGCTAAAAAGAGCAGACCAGGTGTCCCAAAAGTTAGAAGGAATAGGGTGAGACATGTGAAGACAGTGAGATCATTAAACAGAATAAAACTCATATCAGCAGTGTAACCAATAATACAAAATGCGTGCTGCGAAACGTAAGTGAGGAACTTTAATTAATAGAAGAAGACTTTGCATGAAACCTAAAATGAGAATGACTGGTGTTGGTTTTCACTCCACTCAGAGATTTGCCTCGAAAATAATTTCTATGCTGGTGCATTTGGTTTACACTTGTCCGTAAATCTATTCTAAACATCCGTGGATATTTACTTGTATCCAAAGTTTACACACTTGTCCTTGCTTTCATGGGTATTCAGCGGATCCCAGGGGTGAGTGGACTCTCTCACAGTACTTAGTAGGTCGTAGTCTCTAACAGAACAGGCTTCTACTAACCATAAATTCCATAAGATGTAGACTTTGGTCATAAAACTGCTGGGCATGATCAAAAAAATTGTCATTCATGCCATTGCCTTATATGTTCATTAGTACAAGGTTATGAATATTCATAATAAACAACCAAAGTATCACATTGTGTACGGTATGTAAACAGACTTGCTAATTGTAGATGAATTTTGCCTGCATTCAACACTGCAGTACTGAATTTATGTGAACTTGAAATTTCTTATCCAAAAGATAACTTTTCTTAAGTTAAGGCTAAGATGCACGTTGATTTTTTGGGGACAGAAAATACCCTTGTATCTTTTATACAGCGTAGTGTCACGATACAGAATGTTTTATGATATATGTTGGTCGTTCATTCATGCTTGCTTCACGTTAAACCTCATCATCCATTGGTTACTGTAGTGCTGCCTGAACTTTGACCTCTGACATCAAACATCGTCGTCCATTGGTTACTGTAGTGCTGCCTGAACTTTGACCTTTGTGACCCTGTGGTTGTTGTGGGGACCCCCACTCTGCAACAATACACACCATACAATACAGACACCTGTACCCACCCATGCATCCACGAACTGACCTACATGCACCTATACCCACCCATGCATCCACAAACTGACCTACATACACCTATACCCACCCATGCATCCACAAACTGACCTACATACACCTATACCCACTCATGCATCCACAAACTGACACTCAAACCCATGTCCTTGCCTTAGACCCTGTAGTTATATCAATCCACCCGCTTATCCCTCCACCTGCTCGTCCTTCCACCCACGCCCTTCCACCTGCTCGTCCTTCCACCCACTCACCCACCCATGTCGTGAATCTGCTTATGCCCTACAGTATGTAGGTATCTGTTCAGAGGAATTGTTGCCAAAAACTGAAAATGCACCCTTTGCTGTTCAGTGCACAAGTTTAACACTAGTTAGTGTATTCAGATGTTTGCAGCACAAAAGCATTTGTTTGACATCATGTCACTTTATGTCATTTTTTTTTAAGCCAGCTTCTTAAGTAGAATGGATGATTAGGGTTTATGCCACATCGGCAGTTTTTCAGCCATATGGGCAGTTTTTCAGCCACATCGGCAGTTTTTCAGCCATATGGGCAGTTTTTCAGCCATATGGGCAGTTTTTCAGCCACATTGGCAGTTTTTCAGCCACATTGGCAGTTTTTCAGCCATATGGGCAGTTTTTCAGCCATATGGGCAATTTTTTCGTGGCAAGCTTCTTAAGTAGAGAATTTATCCATGACCTGACTCAAGATGGTTTATCTAACAGTTCCTTGTTGTTTCCTTTCCAGCATCTCTGAACACAAAATTTCCCGCCTATGAACGAGTTGTGAACAAAAATCGTAAGTTGACTCTTTTGTTATGCTTGTCCTTGTTTATCTGGAGGGTGAATTTACTTTGGTTTCGCCATCATTACTGGCCAGTCATCTAAATCACGTGTGTAATCTGTGCTGTGGCAAAAAAATAGTGTGAATTAAACGAAAAAAACTGTTTCTGTTTTCAGCGGGATTTGTGCGACCTGTCGTTATTTTCGGTGCCCTTGCCGATATTGCGAGAACGAGACTTCTGAGGGACAGACCTGACCTGTTTGAGTCTGCCCGTAAGTAATGATTATGCTTTCAAGGTCAAAAATAAGGCAAGGTCAAAAATGGCAATTTCAAAATAAGTCACGGTTGACCCTTTGAAGGTCAGATATGAGTGTTGTGCAGAACTGTGAAGGAAGTAAATTTTTGATCAAGATAAAACTTGAGCTGTGTAGAAAGCTTTCTCGCGATCTATTTCTTATTCATTTTCTGTGTTTTTGGCGTACAGTTTAAAAGCAAGAATGAATTTTCCTCTGATTACACGTCGTGTCTGACTTAATTTGCAGAGGATGAAGGCGGTTTCGATGAGGAATCCAAGAGAAGTAACTCTGGTATTATGAAGCTCGGGTCACTACGTAACATTATTTCCAAGGTACTGTCTTTGTCTGGCCTCAAAATAGAAAGTTTTGTATAATTATGTATGCAGGTGGTCCCATTTTATCTTTTTTTATATAACTTAAAGGAAGATTAGAAAAAATTATAACCTTAGTAAAGGGTTAAGGGTTGATGCATTTACCAAGCTCATGGCTATAAAACAAATATTGATAAGTCCACTGAAAATTTCAAGAAAGTTGTTCATACAATAAATTCCTTTATTCACTTTCCTTTACTCATCTCTTTATCACTCGTTCAATCACTGTTTTCAGGAGAGCACTGTCTACTTGATGTAACACCCCATGCTGTCGGACAGACTTAACTATGCCCAGTATTATCCAATCACAGTCTTCCTCAAGGCAGAGAGCAAAACAAATGTTAAGGACCAGTGCTCCAAGTTTGCCAAAAACTCCACCAAGAACCCAAAGAAACTTTTCGAACAGAGCCAGAAACTAGAGAAAATCTATAGCCATTTGTTCACGGGTGAGTCATCCTTGAATGTCAGTGGTTTGTGTAGCTTTTGTGTGACGTTTAGCAAGATGCCCAAAAGTGTTAGATTTTGGACTTGAGATTACTATTATAGGCTGATTTCCTCCATGAATGTCATTGTACATGGATGTGAAGTCCAAATAATTTTTTTTAATATAAAAAAAACAAGCTAAATATTGATAACATTACTACTTGATTTCATATGCAAAATTGGCATGAGTTGGGTTTGAACTCCCCCTTGCCCTGAATGTTTATCAGAAACCATGTGGTTATAGTGTGATGTTTGTTGGTTTGTAGGGGTGATCAGTCACAATAGCACAGATGCCTGGTACAGCAGGCTCCTCGAGATGATTGAGGTGCAGCAGAACAGCCAAATCTGGATATCTGAATTTAAGGTAGGCAAACTGCCACCAGGGGGAGCTGTTTAAACAAAAAAAAACAAAAAAAAAAAACTAGATGAGGATATATTCATGGTAGTAATCTGTGAATAAAATAAAATTTGGCTGCTTTATTTGTGGAGTAACTTGAAAATTTGGATAATTGGGTTTAAAGATAGTATTGTGCCTTACAGACTTATTGAAACAGAGTAACTAGTAAATTGATTCTATTGTTTGGTTTTCTTCCAGCCTGAAGAAGACATCAGTGATGATGTTCTCTTCCCCATGACAAGCCGACTTAGTTTCGTTGCCTCACCAGAGAGCGACCTTGACCTGAGCCGTACTCATGACGTGGACACGTTACCTCGATTCCATGGCTCCAAGCCAGGTTTAGTGCGCTCCTCGTCTGACCCCAGCATAGCGACAGTGGAAAAAGTCCCAGGGATTCCTCCTTACCCATCACCCCCCCAACTATTCAAATGGGGCTAGAGAGGTGAGGGGAATGACATTACTATTTGTGTAATAGTTGTTAAGGGAAGAGTTCATTCAGGGATGAATAATGGGGGAGGATACAATCATATTTATTGTACCATGTGGTGAATTGCGGAGTAAATATAATGTGGTACTTTGTTCTGTTTTTTCCAGAAGAGGTCCCCGACTAGTGTTCATTATCCAGGTGATTCCAGAGATGGCTTGAATTTGGACGGTATGTCTGAGGTTTCAAATTGAGATTTAAAGAAATTTTTTTCTTTTGTTTACTAAGTTTTATGATGCCAAATATTTGGCTTTAAGCACAGTTTTCCTCCCCCCCCCCCCCTCAGACTGGCTCAGACATGAACCTGGCAGTTGATAAATGAACAAGTGAAGTTTTCTTGAATACTCTGTTGAGCAAAAAGAAGAAAGAAAGAAAGCAGAATTGGCTGATGATTGACAAGAAGCTCACAGTGTTGTGTTGTTGTTGTTGTGTACAGAACGTTACGGAGGCAGGGCAGAGGATCGTTATTATCCGTCTTACTATGCTGACAACCATCTCCATGGAAACGAGGACCCTAATCATCCCTCCTACTCGCACCCACGGGCTAACATCGATCCGTACGCGACACTGACACCCAGCGAGAGAATCCGAGGCAGAGTATCTGAAGATTGTAAGTGCCTCCCTCCAGTAGTAGGTTGAATTGTTGGCTGTACCTGATGACTAAAACCTGTCAATGTGAATTTTCCAATTTAAGACTTTCTTGAATGAAAGAGAATTGCGTTTAAAACATTTCATTAATAAATACCTCACAAACATCTGACTTTTCCAAGCTTAATACTGTTTTTGATTTTTTCTGTTTGTACATTTTGTGAAATGTGACAGGTTATATTTTCATTCCAGTGTTCGCACCCCAAGATGGCCGCCATTACAACCCAGCCTACTCTGACTATAGAGAACCTTACAGGGAGAGGGTCAACTCTGATGGATTTCCTCCTCACAAAGGGAGAGTTCCAACCCCAGGGGAGGCTACTGCGCTCAGAGTCAACGTTGATGGACCTCATCACAAGGTATTACTGTCAGTCTTGACACAGAACATAGTAACTGAGTAAATAATTAAATGAATCACTCTGATGTGCAATGTAAAATTGCTTTGAAATCAGTTTTATTTATAAAATCAAGCCATTTCCATTTTTTTTATCATCTTATGCACATGTCTGTATTTTCCAGATGCACAATGACTCTTCGTCCTACAGCAGTGACTCTTACAGTCGACACACCTCACGACCTGACAACAAGCATGATGACTCCAAACTCAGGGAGAAGTTTGCCGTTGTCAACGGGTCACCAAGGGGAGACAAATCTGGCTCGCACAACCCTTATCGCTTCACACGAAGCACAGCTAACCCGGTCAATGTCACACAGGTTGACAAAGCCAAACTCTCCGACCTCAGTGCTAAGTACAGGTGAGAAGCTTTGGGGTGGTGAAATCACACAATCTTGTCTAATCAGTTTGACTTAAAAAAAAATTTGGAAGAAAACATTTTGTATTCATTTTCCATGAAAATTGAAAGCTCTCAAACAGTGCTGATGAACTTCATGGTAAAGTGTTCACCAAGTTTGTATTTAAAAAATTTCAAACAAGGCTGTAAGGCTCTATTTAAAATTGTTATTACTTTTACAAAAGAATAAAAGAAGAAAGATGTCATCTTGACGAGAACAGTACATGGCATTCTAAGAGACAATTAGAGGATGGTTTTTCATTTTATAGATTTCACCATTCAGAAATGCGCGTACAAGATGCTTTTCAATAGCGTCGTTGTGTTCATTTGTTGCCTTTGGCAGTAGTTTGACACCAACCCCATTTTGTGTTCCAGAGGGAGGACCCTCTACGGCCTCGCATCAGTCCCAACAAGCCTTCCCAGCATGCCCCAATGAAGCCCGTTCTGGAGGTTGACCCGCCAGTGAGGAGGAAGGAGCCGCCTCCAGTCCCACCCAAAAACTACACGCTGGCTGAGAGAGGGGTGGAGCCTGACGAGTACAAAATGAGGAACTACGAAAACAGGTACAGCACGCAGAATCATATATTACTGAAGTTACACGCGGAATCATCCCCATGGACCATATTTCACCTAAGTTTTGGCGTGTAAAATATCCACTGAACATGGGATGGGATGTGATCAACCTGTAGATGGTCATGGGTTTTCCCCCGGGCTCTGTCCTGTTTCCTCCCACCGTAATGCTGTCATATAAGTGATATATTCTTGAACTTGGTGTAAAACACTAGTCAAATAAGATAAATAAATGAAATATCCATAAAATATAACCACTTTCTCAGTATGTACTACGGATATTTTCTGCATACATTTGTTTGATTCTGATGCATTCATAATACCCTATACAAATGTAGCCCACAGAAGAGGGGTTTGTAAGTTTGATAAGTTTCTAACTAGAAATACTTAGCAATGGGGATGTCATAGCCATGGCATATTTGTACTTGTTTATTTCATTATTTTAAGAGTAAAGTGGCAGAAGTGTTTATAAAACTTCAAAGAAAAAGATAGTATAGTGTTGGAAGAGGTGTAGATCACAAAAACCGGGTTATTTTGTTTTTAAGTTTTTAGATTTATGTTTAACGTAGTGTTATCAGGGTACACTTCATTATCTTCTTTTCAATGTCTTATTTTTAACTTTTCCAAATTGTACACACCAAAACAGCTGGAAAAAGTTGTCAGTATTATAAGTTGTTTATGGGTTGAAAACAACGTCAAATAAAACTTTCGTCTTGATGTATTTTTCAGTGGCTACACGGGTAGACATCCGCGTATGGAGGGACGCTATCAACGGTTGCCCGGCGACCAAGATCATTATCGCCATAGCAATGGGGAGGCACAGAGACATGATCCATTATTGACACGGTCTGTTTCCGTGACAATGAACGGCCCCAGAGACTTTAATCATGCTCCACTTGAAAGGCAGCGATCTGACGGTTACGCTGGTCGTTACCGTAGCAACGGAGAATTGGACCGAAGTGACACCTACGGCGCTGTGAATTACGTGGCGGATCGCTACAGTAGGGAGAGTCTGTACGACAAACCACCGCCTCCGCGGTCATACAATCACAAAAAAATACTCGCCGCCGAGGGAAATGGATCAGGCCTCATCTGGATACTCGGTGCAGGACTCCGGATATCCCAATTCCATGGATCCACCAAGGTGAGGTTTCCTGCATGAGATCGTGCGTTATCCATTACGCTCATACTAACCTCCCATGGAGACTGCGCGTCATGGCAACCCACAGCCTAAGGCCACGCCTCTTAAGCTTCGCCTATCAGCCCACTAAGGCATATTTTGCCGGCAAATAAAAGGGATGGTAGAAACTTTCTGACGGTGATGATGGTACATAATTCATAATTGGTAACCTCATGACCACCTTGAGAAAAGTGTGATCCATTATGCCTACAGGATAACAGTTACACAGGGTGAAGTTTTGGTTGGAGGCTAAAAGACCTGAGCCAATGGGTTGCCAGCAAATGGCTGATGGTGAGAGCCAATGAAATGAAACCTGCAGTGGCCTACCTCTACTCAGATTTCTATTGGCTTCTTACACATTCCATTAACCTGCCTATGGCAGTAGTGCTTATGATAACACAGATAGTGCAATTGTAAATAGCGTTGCTGATTTTAAAACATGCTGCTATTAATATGATGTAGTTTATTTTTGTTCCCCCCGAATGCACCATTCCTACATGTTACATTCGCATGATGTTTGACCCTGTTGTTGTTGATGGTGCATTTCTTGTGTCATTCCATTGCATTCTGTGTCCTTAGAATGACATTGAGCATGGGCATGAGACATTCAACATTGGCCTTGTTTATTGTTGCAAGCCAAATTTACTGAAGAAAAAAACCCCCAACTTTCGTGCTGTTTTGATGAGCATGGTATTGTGACAGAATCCTGTGCATGGTGTGTGTCCGTTCACCCTTTGAGGACAAAAAAACAAGAGTTGTCTCCCTTTGCCATTTTTTAAAATAAATTTTTAAACAGAAATATTCTGGACAGTCTCTTTTTCTATTCATGACATTCATGCAATATCCTAATAAATCGTCTCCCCTTATTTATTCTCACACGGCATGTCATGTTTTGTAGTGTTCGTTTGTACATGTACAGTTTTTGAACAGATTTGTTACGAGACTCAGGCGATTTGTTTTATTCTGTTTGTTTTTTCTGGTGTGCATTAGCCTGGTGCAGTATACATGGTAACTATGGTGACAGATCCCTTTCCAAATTCTGTGAAAGTGTTTTTTAATAGTTTAGCACCTGTAGCTTATTTTTTGTCTCAAGAAAAATTGGGCTCATTATAAGCATTATTGCTCCAAAGTTTTCTTTCAGACAAGTCAATTTGGGCTTAGATTTTCCCTCTAAAATCTCAAGGTGTTTCTGTTTTTACACTGTCTGGGAAGAAAAATACAATTTTACGCACATTTTTACTTTTGATATTTTGGATTAATTTTTTTTTATATTTTTTGTGAAGTATTGTTGCATTAGGGGGAAAGTTTACAAATGTTGCAGTATCGGTGTTTCATGTTGTTGCAGTTGTATGCCATACTTATCCAACAAATGTTGTGCAAAGTGTTCCAAACTGTTGGCACTAGTTTGTACAGTTCTCAACCATTTCCATGTAAGTTTGACCTCGCAGCATAGTTTATGTAGACGACCTGTTGTGTGACCTTTATGATGTTTTCTTGTTGAACTTTTATATCTTGAAATGTTTAACAGGACTAGTTTTTACCTAAAAAGAAAGATGGAATAAAGTGCAACATTTTCCAACAACATATACTTTTGTCTGTGTGTTTTTTTTTTATTAGTTCTTTTTTTTTTTGTTTTACTTAAACTTGCCCTGAGAATGAACTGTATCCCAGAATCCTCCTGCATGACCTTCAATAACCTTGGGCATGTCACCATGGTTACCATGCGAATTTGCTTCTAGGCAATGAATGCTGGATTTTACCATTAAGGTATTGCCAAGTGAGAAATTAGTAACTTTTAGCTCAGTCATAATAATAGTGTACAGTCGTATGCTTGGTCTTGGTACGCATGTGTCATGATGATCTGAATGAGATTGATTGATTGGTTGATTGACTATTGAACTGTGCATAAAACTCCAGAGTGCCTTATGCCTTTGCTGACAAGCTAGATAGCAGTATGCTGAGTTTTTCATGACAGCATTTTAAATACACAAACCAGCCCAAATAGCATTTTCCATTAATAGATCAACCAGTGCCCACAGCATTGTGGTCAGATCACACAACCCACTCAACATTATGGTCAGATCACACAACCCACTCAACATTATGGCCAGATCAACCAGTGCCCACAGCATTGTGGTCAGATCACACAACCCACTCAACTTTGTGGTCAGATCACACAACCCACTCAACATTGTGGTCAGATCACACAACCCACTCAACATTGTGGTCAGATCACACAACCCACTCAACATTGTGGTCAGATCACACAACCCACTCAACATTGTGGTCAGATCACACAACCCACTCAACATTGTGGTCAGATCACACAACCCACTCAACATTATGGTCAGATCACACAACCCACTCAACATTATGGTCAGATCACACAACCCACTCAACATTATGGCCAGATCAACCAGTGCCCACAGCATTGTGGTCAGATCACACAACCCACTCAACTTTGTGGTCAGATCACACAACCCACTCAACATTGTGGTCAGATCACACAACCCACTCAACATTGTGGTCAGATCACACAACCCACTCAACATTGTGGTCAGATCACACAACCCACTCAACATTGTGGTCAGATCACACAACCCACTCAACATTGTGGTCAGATCACACAACCCACTCAACATTATGGTCAGATCACACAACCCACTCAACATTGTGGTCAGATCACACAACCCACTCAACATTGTGGTCAGATCACACAACCCACTCAACATTATGGTCAGATCACACAACCCACTCAACATTATGGTCAGATCACACAACCCACTCAACATTATGGTCAGATCACACAACCCACTCAACATTGTGGTCAGATCACACAACCCACTCAACATTGTGGTCAGATCACACAACCCACTCAACATTGTGGTCAGATCACACAACCCACTCAACATTATGGTCAGATCACACAACCCACTCAACATTATGGTCAGATCACACAACCCACTCAACATTGTGGTCAGATCACACAACCCACTCAACATTGTGGTCAGATCACACAACCCACTCAACATTATGGTCAGATCACACAACCCACTCAACATTGTGGTCAGATCACACAACCCACTCAACATTATGGTCAGATCACACAACCCACTCAACATTATGGTCAGATCACACAACCCACTCAACATTATGGTCAGATCACACAACCCACTCAACATTATGGTCAGATCACACAACCCACTCAACATTGTGGTCAGATCACACAACCCACTCAACATTGTGGTCAGATCACACAACCCACTCAACATTATGGTCAGATCACACAACCCACTCAACATTATGGTCAGATCACACAACCCACTCAACATTGTGGTCAGATCACACAACCCACTCAACATTATGGTCAGATCACACAACCCACTCAACATTATGGTCAGATCACACAACCCACTCAACATTGTGGTCAGATCACACAACCCACTCAACATTATGGCCAGATCAACCAGTCCACACAACATTATGGTCAGATCAACCAATCCACACAGCAGTATAGTTAGATCAGCCAGTCCACACAGCATTATGGTCAGATCACACAACCCACTCAACATTATGGTCAGATCACACAACCCACTCAACTTTGTGGTCAGATCACACAACCCACTCAACATTATGGTCAGATCACACAACCCACTCAACATTGTGGTCAGATCACACAACCCACTCAACATTATGGTCAGATCACACAACCCACTCAACATTATGGTCAGATCACACAACCCACTCAACATTATGGTCAGATCACACAACCCACTCAACATTATGGTCAGATCACACAACCCACTCAACATTGTGGTCAGATCACACAACCCACTCAACATTATGGTCAGATCACACAACCCACTCAACATTGTGGTCAGATCACACAACCAACTCAACATTATGGCCAGATCAACCAGTCCACACAGTATTATGGTCAGATCAACCAATCCACACAGTATTATGGTCAGATCAACCAGTCCACACAACATTATGGCCAGATCAACCAGTCCACACAACATTATGGCCAGATCAACCAGTCCACACAGCATTGTGGTCAGATCACACAACCAACTCAACATTATGGCCAGATCAACCAGTCCACACAGCATTGTGGTCAGATCACACAACCCACTCAACATTATGGCCAGATAAACCAGTCCACACAGTATTATGGTCAGATCAACCAGTCCACACAGCAGTATAGTTAGATCAGCCAGTACACACAGCATTATGGTCAGATCAACCAGTCCACACAACATTATGGTCAGATCAACCAATCCACACAGTAATATGGTCAGATCAACCAATCCACACAGTATTATGGTCAGATCAACCAGTCCACACCACATTATGGTCAGATCAACCAGTCCACACAGCAGTATAGTTAGATCAGCCAGTCCACACAGCATTATGGTCAGATCAACCAGTCCACACAACATTATGGTCAGATCAACCAATCCACACAGTATTATGGTCAGATCAACCAATCCACACAGTATTATGGTCAGATCAACCAGTCCACACAACATTATGGTCAGATCAACCAGTCCACACAGCAGTATGGTCAGATCAACCAATCCACACAGCAGTATGGTCAGAGCAAACACTCCACACAGCAGTATGGTCAGATCAACCAGTCCACACCGCAGTATGGTCAGATCAACCAGTACACACAGTATTATGGTCAGATCAGCCAGTCCACACAGCATTATGGTCAGATCAACCAATCCACACAACATTATGGTCAGATCAACCAGTCCACACAGCAATACGGTCAGATCAACCAATCCACACAACATTATGGTCAGATCAACCAGTCCACACAGCAATATGGTCAGATCAACCAGTCCACACAACATTATGGTCAGATCAACCAGTCCAAACAGCAGTATGGTCAGATCAGCCAATCCACACAGCAGTATGGTCAGATCAGCCAATCCACACAACATTATGGTCAGAGCAAACACTCCACACAGCAGTATGGTCAGATCAACCAGTCCATTATGGTCAGATTAAAGCTTACTAGGGCTACAGTCTGCAGTGTATCTGTACTAAGGATGATGTCCATTGTGGTTGCTGTACTAGGGCTACAGTCAGCAGTGTAGCTGTATTCGGAATGCAGTCAGCAATGTGGCTGTATTTGGAATGCAGTCAGCAATGTGGCTGTATAAGGGATGCTGTCCATCAAGGCAGGATCACTGTGCATCGGTGGGGCTGTGAATGCTGTCAATCAAACATTGCCAGGCAGTGTAGCTGCCCTACAGATGAAGCCGTTAAATACAGCTGTATTGGAGATGTAGCCAATTGGTGCAGATGTATCATGGAGTAAAGATGTCCATCTTTATTGTGATACATGTATAAATGTGATATTCCAGTTCTACTACATACTGCTACCTTAATTAGCAGGTCGTTAGGGTGACTGTATGTATCTTAGATAATGACCTGCACAAGAACATACATGCATGAACTTAAAATTTTAGTGGAGTAAAACGTAATTACCCTAATTTCTCAAGCTTTTTCAAACTTTCTGTGCAATTTATGCACATTTTGAATTCAATTTTGCAGACAAGACAACGTTGGTTGGATGGACTAGTTTCAGGGGTTCACCAAAAGTATGATTTTATGAATCTATGCAGCATAATGTCTTCAGAATAGGCTTAAATAAACACCTTGCAGACATGTGAGAAGTTTGAAGAAATACAGCATACAGATTTATTAGATTGCAGTTTATCACCACACTTATGGATTTTTCACTTGTACGTTGACTGTACTTACGTATACAGGTAGATACATGCACTCGTACAGGTAGATACATGTACTCATACTGGTAAATACGTGCACTCATACAGGTAGATACATACACTCATACAGGTGGGTACGTGTACTCATACAGGTAGATACGTGCTCTCATACAGGTAAATACGTGCACTCATACAGGTAGATACATGTACTCATACAGGTAGATATGTGCTCTCATACAGGTAGATACATGAACTCATACAAGTAGATACGTGCACTCATACAGGTAGATACGTACACTCATACAGGTAGATACGTACACTCATACAGGGGGTATGTGCACTCATACAGGTAGATATGTACACTCGTACAGGTGGATACGTGCTTTCATACAGGTAGCTACATACACTCATACAGGTAGATACATGTACTCATACAGGTAGATACGTGCTCTCATACAGGGAGATACATACACTCATACAGGTGGGTACGTGCACTCATACTGATAGATATGTACACTCGTACAAGTAGATACATGCACTCAAAAAGGTGGTTATGTGAACTCATACAGGTAGATATGTACACTCATACAAGGGGTACGTGCAATCATACAGGTAGATATGTACACTCATAAAGGGGGTACGTGCACTCACACAGGTAGATACGTACACTCGTACAGGTAGATACATGTACTCATACAGGGGGTATGTGCACTCATACAGGTAGATATGTACACTCGTACAGGAGGATATGTGCTTTCATACAGGTAGATACATACACTCATACAGGTGGGTATGTGCACTCATACAGGTAGATACATGTACTCATACAGGTAGATACGTGCTCTCATACAGGGAGATACATACACTCATACAGGTGGGTACGTGCACTCATACTGATAGATATGTACACTCGTACAAGTAGATACATGCACTCAAAAAGGTGGTTATGTGCACTCATACAGGTAGATATGTACACTCATACAGGTGGGTACGTGCACTCATACAGGTAGGTATGTACACTCATACAGGGGGTACATACACTCATACAGGTAGATATGTACACTCATACAGGTGGATATGTTCACTCCTACAGGTAGATATGTGCTCTCATACAGGTAGATATGTACACTCATACAGGTGGGTATGTGCACTTATACAGGTAGATACGTATACTCGTACAGGTGGGTATGTACACTCATACAGGTAGATACATACACTCGTACAGGTGGGTACGTGCACTCATAGATGTGGGTATGTACACTCATGCAGGTAGATACATGGACGCATACACGTAGATACGTGCACTCATACAGGGGGTACGTACACTCATACAGGTAGATACGTGCACTCATACAGGTGGGTACATGCACTCATACAGGTAGATACATACACTCATACAAGTAGATACGTACATTCATACAGGTGGGTACGCGCACTAATACAGGTGGGCATATGCACTCATCCAGGTGGGTACGTACATTCATACAGGTAGATATGTGCACTCATACAGGTAGATACGTGCACTCCTACAGGTAGATAGTGCTCTCCTACAGGTAGATACATACACTCATACAGGTAGATGCGTCCACTCATACAGGTGGGTATGTACACTCATACAGGCGGGTATGTACACTCATACAGGTAGATACGTGCACTCCTACAGGTAGATAGTGCACTCTTACAGGTAGATTACGTGCACTCCTACAGGTAGATACGTGCTCTCCTACAGGTAGATACATACACTCATACAGGTAGATGCGTCCACTCATACAGGTGGGTATGTACACTCATACAGGCGGGTATGTACACTCATACAGGTAGATACGTGCACTCCTACAGGTAGATACGTGCAGTCCTACAGATAGATACGTGCATTCATACAGGTAGATACGTACACTCATACAGGGTAGATACGTACACTCCTACAGGTAGATACGTGCCCCCTACAGGTAGATATGTGCTCTCCTACAGATAGATACGTGCACTCATACAGGTAGGTACGTCCACTCATACAGGTAGATACGTCCACTCATACAGGTGGGTACGCACACTCATACAGGTAGATACGTGCACTCCTACAGGTAGATACATGTACTCATACAGGTAAGATATGTACACTCATACAGGTAGATACATACACTCATACAGGTAGATACGTACACTCATACAGGTGGATACCTGTACCCTAATTCCTCATTCTTTTCCCATATGAAAGCAACTTTCAGTGTGATTTAAACAATTTCAGAGATAAAACTTACGTTGGTTGGGGTTGGCAAATTTCAGGAATACACAGGAAGTGACAAAAGTGTTCACAGAGTAATGGTCCAGAATATGCTTGAATCAATGACTTGCAAACATGCAAAAAGGTTGAAGAATTATAGTACATTCAAGTACAATGTTAAGTCTTTGTAGCTGATATGCCAATTTGTAACGTACATTTATATACAACCCAATAAACTGCACTTCTCATGTTGACTTGAATGTGACCTGCTGAAGAAATATAAATGAGTCATTTAGGTCAGTAATTACCTTAATTACACCTTAATTACACCTTAATTACCTTACATTTACCTTAATTTCCTCAACCTTTTCGCATACGAAAGCGCAACTTGCAGTGCAAGTTATGCATGTTTTAAATTTGATATTTGAGAACTACATTTGGTTGGATTGGGCGAATGTCAGGGCTTTACTAAAAGTATAAGTTGGTCAGTCTACACAGTATAGCGCCCACAGAATTTGCTTGAAAAAAAAAAAAAAAAACACCTTGCAAACATGCAAACATTCAGGTCACAAACTCACTTCTCATTTTGATGGCGAAATAGAAATGTTTTCCCAGCTACTTGCAATTCCTGTCTTACAGACCCGAAGAAACCAAAGCTGTGCCCATAAAACATGAACCGGTCCAGTTCAAATTTTGAATCATATCGGAAGCTTATCACCCCCAGGGTTTTACGGCACCCGCCCCGCTGACCCACTGGGTGCTGACACTGATTACTGGTAAATAGTTCACTGCAACCAGAGCTCACATAGGGTGGAGGGGGTGATGGGGTGGACAGTCTATCTGCTTGGGGTGGCTGGGAATGCCCTTCCTTTCCAAGTCACCTTTCAGGGCCCAGCTTCACCAAGATGTCGTACATGTACAGCAATTGCACAAATAGGACAATGGTACGGTAAAAGTGACGTGCCTAAATATCATACAACAAATGTAAGATAAAATATATATTGTACGTCGCTTTGTGAAACTGGGCCCAGCTTCTCTGCTCTTTGTGTAGTTAGGACTATTGGTTTAGCAGATGATAAACTGAAATATGTCATGGCCCATGGTGTGGGTGTCTACTTCTTGTACAAAACCCTAATATACCAGGTTGTCATTCTCTCAACCTTAAGATTTCTCTATGTTTGACAGGATACATTTTCCTGGTTATGTTTCAACTCTTACATGCTGTAGATGAGATTCGTATTATATCAAATTCTTGGAACCTGTGTGAGAAACTGCTGTTGAGGTTATGATTCGAAGATAAATATATGTTGTAGTTGTACTTAATGGTGATGGTGTGGGAAGGTCTGTCAACAACTTGCAGAAGGTCGTGGGTTTTCTCCCATCATAATGCTTGTGGTTGTCAGATATGTGAAATATTCTTGAGTAAGGCATAAAACATAAAAAAATCAGTTAAAAATTTCTACTTTGTAACCGTACCATGTGATGTAGTTTTGCGGTGGTGTGATTTTCCAAGTCATGGTTTGTTCTCCAAATAAAAATTTTGGCAACTTTTTAAGAGCCTCTGTAGACATTCAAGCCTCTGTAGACACGATCCACACTGATCACACACATGTATATGTCTCTCTGATGTATCAGTATTATGAACGTTCAGGATCTCTGTGAATGTGATTGTGATTCGTGCACGGTATAGACCCAGGCATTGTCATCAGATGTGCAAGCTACTTTGTTGTACCTGGTACTTGGTTTTGGAAGTTTGGCCCCAGGGTGGTAGATGTGGGTTGTGGCATGGTATCTAGGACACTGCTGCATGTTGTTTGGTGTCTGTGAAGTTGGTTATTTGGTTTCTATGTGTTGGTGTGTTGTGTATACATTACCCCAGCATAATGCCTCTTTGTATGCTTCCTGCATGTGAATCACTTTAGCATGTCTTCCCACATCTTAAGTTCCCTGCATGCCGTACAATTTATACAACCATTAAGACAACCTTAACCACCCAAAAAATGGTCCTGCATGTTTTAAAAAAATCAATAGCAGAACTGGACAAAATTTAACAGTTGTATTTCTTTAAGCTGAAGCTGAAGATTTGTAAATTGGTTCAAATGGCTGTTTTGATATATTTTTCCTAATTGTTTCATTTTAAAGACAGTATACATGCAAAGAAAAGGCAATAATGTTTTAGTTTTCGTTTTTCCTCTTTAACTTGATGTTTAAGAATGTTTAAAGTGGGTTAAATTGCTTTAAAGGAATATGTATATGTGTGTTTTTGTAGTAATAAATATGTTCTCATATTAAACACAAATTAGCTTTTTGAATTGAACTGAGACAATGGACTTGTATCCTATAGGGATATGACCCAGGTTAATATTGCCAAAGAGATCAAAACATTACAAAATGGCGCCCCACCTACTGAGACTCCGCCTCTCCAGAATGGCACCCATCTTCAGGGCCCTCCCAGAGAAGATGGTAGAGAGCCTCAGGAAGTGCTTTCGAAACTTACAGCAGAATTTCAGGAGACTTTTCCACTTTCGGGAAGAAAGAGTCCTCGACCTAACCATACAAAAACAGACAGGTGAGTTTTGACCTGTGAACAGGTGGGTGTTTGCCTGTGACCAGGTAATGGGTGTTTTTGTCTGTGTGCCTTGTCCAGTCCTTGTGTCTAGAAATATTTGTGGTTAGGAATTGTCAGGTGTTATGTCAAAAATATCCAGTCTTTGGACATAATGTTTTCTGGATTGTCATTTCTTACAAATGTTGGATATTTTTCTAAAATTTCTGTGAACATGAGCTTTGGATCGGCATTTTGGGGGGTTTCTAGAAATCTAAGCTTTTTGGTCTTGAGGGCTATGGCATGTTGAGAAATATGAGGGTTTGGCACATGGAGTCTTTGTTGGAATATGAGGTCCAGGTCCAGGCTCTGTCACATGTTTAAATGATGAGAGTTAAGCTACAGGACTACAATGTTCATGTCCAGCTCAAAGCCAGGACATGCTGTTATTTGACATGGAACTCACTCACGGACTACGAATTTGAACTTTGATATGGAATTCATGCCTGGAATATCCATTGTTTGCCCGGCATCATTGAAAACTGATGACCGCTTCTCTCTTGTGTGTTACCAGCTTTATTTCTTATTTGTATAATTTCTTACATACCTTTGTCTTCGGGAGTTAGTGTTAAACGTTGTTGTGGAAATGGATCTTGCGATCGACTTGGAACGCCCTTTACGGACTACGAATGGTATAGGAATGTCGGACTTGACGCTTATATTTAAAACCCCTGTTGCGGCATACCAGTGACTTCAAAAATGGAACTTGTTGATGTCTTGCTTAGTTCTTAGCACTGAGAAGTGAGAGCAAGGAAAACAGGACTGGTTGGCCAGGTGTCATGAGGTGTCATGTCTGGTGTCCTTGGCATGATATTTCGGTGGCGGTAGACTTTGGGAGTATGAACCCACCCTGTCGCAAGACTATATGTACACACACCTAATGACCCCTATCCGTCACTATGACTGAAAATTATCAAATAAAACCCCAAGCACACAAACATACATGTACAGTAGCCATGGAATTGTCAGCTCAGTATGACATCTTTGGCATTATGGGAGTTTTGCAGTTGCAGACTCTCTGGAAATATGAATGTTCTGGAGTAGGTAAATGCTGGTGGAATGGTCAGCATTGTGGGAATTTCAGACCCATAGGAGTTTGCGCTCCATGGATTGTCAATCTCCATAGATCATGAAATGTCCATATATTTCTGTAAGGCCAGTTATCAGTTTGCTGACATTTTCAGTTTTACATTTATTACTAACATTATTAATGGCTGAGAATTTGTAAGTGGCTGTGTATGAAGATGAAGATAAGGTATCAATATAGCACGTCAGATTCTGGAAGCATTCATGAAATGTCAGGAGGGAATTTGTTACTGTTGTACACTGTGTTTTCCAAACTCAGAAACTGGAGTGCATTAATTGTAAAAACAAAGGGCATTTCATCATGCTTATCATCGTTGTAACTCAGGGGCATGTACATGTTAATACTCTTTATTTCATTTCATGTCATTTTATGTATGTCCCTGTGTTCTTAACCTGTAAGTGCCTGTTCTCTTTCCTTTTTTTTGTGGATGTCTGAATAATTTGGAACACAATTTATGCACCTTGAAATTGAAAACTGTATTGGCTCTATGTTGGGACTTCGAGTGTCTCGAACTCTGCTGAAAACAAACATGATGAACAGATACATTGAAGGTTGAAGATTGATTAAAAATATAAAAAAAAGCCTATTAAGGATTTTAGTTTAATAGGCCAGCACGGCCAGTATGTTTTCAAGGGGAAAATCAAATTAGCTTAAATTGTGTTGAAATATGTCTGTTAAGTAAATACACGGAAAGTGAGTGAAACCAGGTCACATCCTTTGTTTCTGTGTGATTGTGAGGTGAAAGGAACTGTGAAATGACTTTTCACAAACAGAATATTACGTGGTTGCTACATATGTAAGAACTTTGCTCGATCCTTACACAAACAAAGGGATTCAGAAGGTTGAACATATTCAACTATTTTTCACAATATTTTGACATGCGAATTCAGTCATTGCGGTCATTGAAAGCTATCTTGGTTCTGTACATTTAGAGATTTATGATGTGGAATTTTTTTTTCCCGAACAAAAATTTGAGCAAGATATAGGGCCTACTCTTTTGCAAGTTGTGCTTTAAGGTGATTTGCTAATTAACAAAGGCTAATTAAAATCATGTAACAAAGCTACACTTCTCTTTATTTGCCTGATTTTGTCTTTGCTTGCTTGGTTTTCAGTTCTCTCTGCATTTTATTTTCTATGTGCTCTATCTATGATTTGCTGTCTACAGTCATGTGACTCCATCCATCATCCAATCAGAATCATTTGACCTGCATTCAGCAGTGAAGACAGACTCTAATTGTGATAGGTCAGGGGAACAGGATACAGATGGCGCCACTTCAGAAAGTGTGTCAACCCCTGAGACTGTGGTTCATGTAGATGGGTAAGGTGCTGTAGAATTGAGGTGAACAACTTTAGTCATATGGGCATTGTTTGTTTAGAAATCCACACTGAGGTTGTAAGTTTTTGAGCTACCTGCACAACCTGTATCTGTCATGCCATTATTGTTAGTTAGATCACCACAATATGGCTGCAATATAACTAATGTGCCGTTAAGCCATAATCAATTATTCATTGATATAGTTACAGGAGTTCTTGTATGCATTGTAGTTAGAAATTAGCAGTTCAAAGTATAGAGGACAACTGACCCTGGGTGCTTTTGCATTTCTGACAGGTTTACCTTAGATCACAAAAGTGATGAGCCATATAGTTTAATTCCCATATACATGTAGTTTGCATGAAAAGTAGGCTTAGATGCTCAGTTAGAAATTTACCAACATATTTATTTGATTTGGTATTCAATGTCCTATTCAAAACAAGAATGAATTTGCAGTAACTGCAAGACATTCTGCAAAGAGTTCATTGCGTGCTGTCTAGACTTTTGTCTGACATGTTAAAAGATACCGGAGGATGTTATAACGTTCACCTACCGACCCATATTAAAAGATAAAATTAAAAAACTAGACAGACCAATCAACTTGGAAACAGATGATCCAACGAACAGAGAGACGTGATGACAGAATGAGAGATAGAACGACTTACACAGCTGTTTATGTCAGCAACAAATTTTATAGGTTTTAAACTGAGCAGATCCATCTTTGGAAACCGCTGGACAAGGCCAGGTACCTGACAGACTTACCAACTTGAATACATGTGAACATGTGAGCATGTGAACATGCCACCAAGGCTGACCTATTAAAACCTAGACATTATAACACATGAATATACTAGTAGTTATTCCCATTGTTTTTTTTATGGCACACACTTAATCTATGCAGCAACTGTCTCTGAGTACAATTTAAATGTTTAGTTTTTCTAACCATTTTGCTGTATAACTCCTAACCCATGTGCATCAGTTAAGCAGTATAAGAATGTGACCATGTATTACCAGGGGACATAACTCAACACAATTCTCTTGCGTTAGATTCCTTATTTAAGCAGTTTACCAGTAGTAGTTACATAATTTCCAAGCAAAGAATTATTCATCCATGTGGACAAGTAGTTTCAAGTAAGACGCATTTCAGTCGTGAAAGGCTTCACATGTAGAATACCCTAATTCTTCAACCTTTTCAACCACTTATTATTATTATTATTTGGGATTGTTCTGAGAGAACTGTGGGATATAGAGAACTGGCATCATTTTGATAATAATTGTTTGCTTAAAATCATGTGAATAAAAGTGCTCTAGTGCTTGAAAATGTTAAAGGTTTACAATAACAATGAAGTTTGTGACTGTGAATTTCATTGATATAAATAGATCTTTGCATATCCATGTGTTTAAAGCTTGGCATACCTATACGCTATGGCTTTTAATGGGAAGGGGTGCATGTTGCATCGAGCAGTATTCACCCAGTTATCATGCTTGGCAGATGAAATGTGCACATCTGTATAGTTTTGTATTTTTAGATATTGTCTTTAATTCAGAAATGTGTGTTCTGTACAATAACGTATGTGTGAGAGTTCCTTGGTTCTCCAGAATAAAGTATGTGTTAGAGTTCCAAGGTTGTACAGATTAAAGTATGTGTTAGAGTTCCAAGGTTGTACAGATTAAAGTATGTGTTAGAGTTCCAAGGTTGTACAGATTAAAGTATGTATTAGAGTTCCAAGGTTGTACAGATTAAAGCATGATAGCATTCCTTATTTGAAGAGACATAATTTGTGTTACAGGGTTTTGGTAGATTTTCCAGATATTAAAGCATATGGACATTCTAACACGGTAGCATTCTGAAATAAAAAGAGATGGCATTCTAGAATAAACTGACATGACATTCAGAATGAAGTGAGATATAATTAAGATATACAGGATGGAGAAAAAAACCCACAGCAGCAGAATCCTGGTTTATGCAGGAATGCAATATAATTAAGGCATACAGCATGGATACTAGCAAACCAGAGCAGTGGTGACAGTGTAATAGCTGGGAAATGGTCACATGTGTCCTGTGAAATACGACCTCTTGTCAGTTTACCTCAGTTAGCATTCTTGGATAAAGTCAGATTGCATTGTAGAGTAAGGTGTAATGACATTGTAGAATAAAGTGATGTGGCACCTAGGATAAAGTCAGATGGCAGTCTAGGATAAAGTCAGATGACATTGTACAGTAAGGTCAGATGGCATTCAAAGATAAAGTCAGATGGCATCCTAGGGGATAAAGTCAGATGGCGTCCTGGGATGAAGTCCGATGGCATTCTAAAATAATGTGTGATGGCATTGTAGAATAGAGTGATATTCTAGAATAAAGTAAGTTAACATTCTAGAATAATGTGTGATGGCATTCTAGAATAGAGTGATATTCTAGGATTAAGTAAGTTAACATTCTAGAATAATGTGTGATGGCATTGTAGAATAGAGTGATATTCTAGGATAAAATTAGATAACATTCTAGAATAAAGTGTGATGGCATTCTAGAATAGAGTGATATTCTAGGATAAAGTAAGTTAACATTCTAGAATAATGTGTGATGGCATTGTAGAATAGAGTGATATTCTAGGATTAAGTAAGTTAACATTCTAGAATAATGTGTGATGGCATTCTAGAATAGAGTGATATTCTAGGATAAAGTAAGTTAACATTCTAGAATAAAGTGAAATGGCATTGTAGAATAGAGTGATATTCTAGGATAAAGTTAGATAACATTCTAGAATAATGTGTGATGGCATTCTAGAATAGAGTGATATTCTAGGATAAAGTAAGTTAACATTCTAGAATAATGTGTGATGGCATTCTAGAATAATGTGTGATGGCATTCTAGAATAGAGTGATATTCTAGGATAAAGTCAGATAACATTCTAGAATAAAGTGAAATGGCATTGTAGAATAGAGTGATATTCTAGGATAAAGTAAGTTAACATTCTAGAATAATGTGTGATGGCATTCTAGAATAGAGTGATATTCTAGGATAAAGTTAGATAACATTCTAGAATAAAGTGAAATGGCATTGTAGAATAGAGTGATATTCTAGGATAAAGTAAGTTAACATTCTAGAATAATGTGTGATGGCATTCTAGAATAGAGTGATATTCTAGGATAAAATTAGATAACATTCTAGAATAAAGTGAAATGGCATTGTAGAATAGAGTGATATTCTAGGATAAAGTAAGTTAACATTCTAGAATAATGTGTGATGGCATTCTAGAATAGAGTGATATTCTAGGATAAAGTTAGATAACATTCTAGAATAAAGTGAAATGGCATTGTAGAATAGAGTGATATTCTAGGATAAAGTTAGATAACATTCTAGAATAAAGTGAAATGGCATTGTAGAATGAAGTGAGATGGCATTTTAATGATAAATGAGGTGATATTTTAGGATGAAGTCTGAGGACATTGTAGAGTGACTTGAGGCTGTACTCTAGAATACATCCGGTAGTAATTTATGTACTGTGATTCATCTAAGCTTAACCTGCAAAAGGCCTTAAAGTGATACTTCTGATGTCAACACTTAAAGTTTTCAGAGACCAGTAAGAAATTCAACAAATCTCACAAAACCCCTTAAGTGACCCTGTACTAAAAATTGACTAATCAAACAAAATGCTTGACATTTGGTCATACCTGTCAAAGCCCTGTGACCTGTCATATGGTTACCTTTTTGTGACATTGATGATTCTCTCATACCTGTCTAAGCCCTTTGACCTGTGATGTTAACCTTGTTTCCTATCCCAGGTTTGATGACTCTGATGTTGGTGAGAATCACACTGTGGTGGCCACAGCCCGTGGCGTTTTCGATCACACAGGTGGGACACTGGAGTCCAGGGAAACAGGTGAGTACATGTAAGCCTGGAAATGAAGGTTGTTAAGTAGAGTAGAATACATTGGCTGTTTACTTGTGCAATCCACTTGCTAATGGAATCCTAAGCACTTACAGTTTCACATTGCCACTGCTCAAATGAAAACATGTGGGAACACACCTGAGCATGCAACCCGGTCACAAGCACCACACATTGTGTTGTCAGCATTTGTATGTGCAATTTACCTCTTACAGGTGTGAGTATCGTTATCCCAGAAGGTGCGATACAGAAAGGTGTGCGGCAGGAATTGTACTTCAAGGTGTGCAAAGACAGCAGCATTCTGCCCCCGCTAGATAAAGACAAAGGTGAGTGAGAGGTGACAAAGAGAAAGGTGAATCTATGGTGAATTTTGAGTCAGGTAGTGCTGCAGACAGCAGCATTCTGTCCCAGATAGCAGGTGAACAATTCCCAGCTCAGACTGTTCTACAGAGCCTTGGTAACAGCAGGTGAACAATTCCCAGCTCTGACTGTTCTAAAGAGCTTTGGTAACAGCAGGTGAACAATTCCCAGCTCTGACTGTCCTAAAGAGCCTTGGTAACAGCGGGTGAACAATTCCCAGCTCTGACTGTTCCAAACAGCCTTGGTTACAGCAGGTGAACAATTCCCAGCTCTGATTGTTCTGCAGAACCTTGGTAACAGCGGGTGAACAATTCCCAGCTCTGACTGTCCTAAAGAGCATTGGTAGCAGCAGGTGAACAATTCCCAGCTCTGACTGTTCTAAAGAGCCTTGGTAACAGCGGGTGAACAATTCCCAGCTCTGACTGCCCTAAAGAGCCTTGATAACAGCGGGTGAACAATTCCCAGCTCTGATTGTCCTAAAGAGCCTTGGTAACAGCGGGTGAACAATTCCCAGCTCTGACTGTTCTAAAGAGCCTTGGTAACAGCAGGTGAACAATTCCCAGCTCTGACTGTTCTAAAGAGCCTTGGTAACAGCGGGTGAACAATTCCCAGCTCTGACTGTTCTAAAGAGCATTGGTAATAGCGGGTGAACAATTCCCAGCTCTGACTGTTCTAAAGAGCTTCGGTAACAGCAGGTGAACAATTCCCAGCTCTGACTGTTCTAAAGAGCCTTGGTAACAGCAGGTGAACAATTCCCAGCTCTGACTGTCCTAAAAAGCCTTGGTAACAGCGGATGAACAATTCCCAGCTCTGACTGTTCTAAAGAGCTTCGGTAACAGCAGGTGAACAATTCCCAGCTCTGGCTGTTCTAAAGAGCTTCGGTAACAGCAGGTGAACAATTCCCAGCTCTGACTGTTCTAAAGAGCTTCGGTAACAGTAGGTGAACAATTCTTGAGTGTGGCATTTGGCAACAATCGATCAATCAGTTTGTCATTCCCTGCAATCTGGAAAAGTTAATGAATATTGAATATCTTTTTATGCAAATACATCTGTGTATTTTTTGGTACAGTGTTGAAATTTGTATATTCAGGGTAGATCGCAGCAATATGACTTCAGTAATGCTGTATTATCATGTAATATTGCTGGTAATCATTGATTCATTCAAGGTAGAAATTTCATTTTTTTTCTTAACGACCTTTCAGGTGAGACGCTACTCAGCCCCCTGGTGATGTGTGGACCTCATGGACTGAAGTTTGCTAAGCCTGTAGAACTAAGACTACCCCACTGTGCTTCTGTGAACCCGGACAGCTGGTCCTTTGCCCTCAAGTCAAGCGATTCCCCTACAGGTCAGAAACAATGACAGCACTGACTAGAATCTTTATGTAGTGTTAAATTCTTGTAATGTGAATACAGTCCTAAAAGTATGATTGTAAGCGTGCACAAATTCTACTGCTGAATAAATCAACCAAGACCAGCCCAGGTTTTGAACCTCAGCCCACAGCAATGTGAGTTGTGTTGCATATAATCAAAGTAATGCAAGCTTACAGTAATGTCTCAACCACTCTTTGTAGTGGTGAGAAACCTTCCCTTACTCAATTTCTAGAATAACCCTCTCTCATTATATTTGGGGCCGTGGTTAATGAGGTATTTTCGGCACTCCTACATCTGTTTGAAGATCACTTTTTTCCATATGCTTGGGATTCTCAGTCAGTAAAACCCTAAAGGTCGCCCAGTGTAGGGACAGAACACTTGAAATAATGAGCTCAGCTTGCTTTTGGGTGATGGTGGTACTGCAATTCTATGACAAACTCCAGTTTTCACCAAAAATAAAATTATCAGTCATCATAGAAGTGCAAAGATTTTGAGTAAGTCAAGTAATAAAATACTGAGTCCATCATTCTGTGACTCTTATTTTTTTCAGGTCACCCGACTCAGTGGCAGAACATGGCTTTAGCAGGACTAGATGGAGCTGTGGCCCCAGGCAGGGTAGGGAAGAACAGTGTCTCTGTGCTGGTGGATCACTTCTGAACTTCCTGGATGAAGACCTTCATGTAACATCACACCAAATGCATGTGATCACGAGACCAAAGACACAATATGGCAGAATGCCAGTTAAGGCTAGGAAGACCATATCATGCTAGCTTCAGTGGCTTTGCCCAGCTTCCGTTCTCATTCTGAATAGGGACAACACGGTGTTGACACTCCAGGACCCAGATCTACTGGCTTTGTACATGCCCCTGTCACATTGTGAATAGGGACAACACGGTGTTGACACTTCAGGAGATGACACAGATCTACTGGCTTTGTACATGCCCCTGTCACATTGTGAATAGGGACAACACGGTGTTGACACTTCAGGAGATGACACAGATCTACTGGCTTTGTACATGCTCCTGCCACATTGTGAATAGGGACAACACAGTGTTGACACTCCAGAACACAGATTTACTGGCTTTGTACATGCTCCTGTCACATTGTGAATAGGGACAACACAGTGTTGACACTTCAGGACATGACACAGGACTCGTGGCTTTGTACATCCTCCGGTCACATTGTGAATATAGAGAGCCAATATGGTGTTGACACTCCAGAACATAATACGGCTGAATCTTTGTTTCAGTCCGTATCAAAACATCTGCTACCATCTGACTTTTCCATTGTTACATCAAGATTGCAAGCAACATTTAACATATGAAAAGTATCTTTTTCTATTTCGTTTTGTTATGCTGTCTCAATATCAGGGACGCGAATTTCTCAAATGTCTCAAAAACATCTCGAAAAGTTGTAGATGTAAGTGCCGAGTGAATTGTGGAGGTTGTTGAGTTATTGAGTTGATGTTTCTGCAAGTCTTCGAGAAATTGAGTGAATATTAATGGGACTGTAGAGTTATCAAATTGCTGTTATGGAGATCATTGAGTCAATTCAAAGAGGGCAGTCTCAGTAGACCTTATGGTACTGTTACATAAGGTTACCTGCACTCTAAACTTGGTACACAGTTTTCGTGGCGATAATCTTATATCTTCTATCTCTCTCTCAAAGCACCTGCAGGTGTGCTGAGAGTTTCGTAGTGTAACAAGATTAGTAAACCCATGTTCAGTCAGCAAGAACATGGGAGATGTTGAGGTAGTTGTGGTATTAGAATCATGGTACACCAGTAAAATCATGACAAGTACATGTCCTTCAGACTTCAAAGATGAAAAACCAGTGAGACTGTGTCAAAATTGAAATTGAAGTGACTTCAGAAGCAAGGTAAAACTGAAATATTTGTGAAATTTTAAGAGGGAGTTTGTCACTTTTTGTTTTTGCTATTAAGTAAAATCTTATCAGTAACATGGAAGCAGCCTGTAATTTATGGGTTGCCAGATGGAATTCAAAAAACTAAATAACGGGTGTTTTGATTAGGTACACACTAGTAGTTGAGAGGTCATGTTTTATAAAACCACAAAGTCTTAAACTTGAATTCAGCAGTATTGTTAGCCTTTTAAAATGTACACTGTTGCTGATAGATGTTACATTAGACCAGGGGTTTTTGTACTGCCAAATTTTGATAAAAATTTTGTGCTATTTATAGCTGAATTGAAGTATTGGTGCATTGTTGAGGATTATGGATAGCAAAATGAAGTGCTCAGAAGGCTCTGCATGTGGAGTGTCCAAAATCATCCAGCTCTGCCTACTTGCAATAAGGGAATGTCCAAAACCATCCAGCTCTGCCTACTTGCAGAAAGCGAGTGTCCAAAATCATCCAGCTCTGCCTACTTGCAATAAGGGAATGTCCAAAACCATCCAGCTCTGCCTACTTGCAGAAAGGGAGTGTCCAAAATCATCCAGCTCTTCCTACTTGCAGAAAGGGAGTGTCCAAAATCATCCAGCTCTTCCTACTTGCAATAAGGGAATGTCCAAAACCATCCAGCTCTGCCTACTTTCAGCATGGGAGTGTCCAAAATCATCCAGCTCTGCCTACCTGCAGTAAGGGAGTGTCCAAAGCCATCCAGCTCTGCCTACTTGCAGTAAGGGAACGTCCAGAATCATCCAGCTCTGCCTACTTGCAGTAAGGAGGTGTCCAAAATCATCCAGCTCTGCCTACTTGCAGTAAGGAGGTGTCCAAAATCATCCAGCTCTGTCTACTTGCAGTAAGGAGGTGTCCAGAAGAGTCCATTTTCAGCAGTTTAATCCATGAAATGGAGTGTCAGATTGAATATGCCATTATGGTATTCAGTTGTGCAAATCAGTTATAGAGCAGTGTGTGAATCTCTCAGGCATATCTTTTGTACAAATACATGCTCTGTATTATATGGTCTCCTTTGTGGTGTCCAGTTATGTCTCATACTTGGTCCGCATCAAACTTTCGAGGGCCTTGTGTAGAAAGTGTCTTATAGCTGAATCAAGGTGTCCAAGGAGTCTGCTGCATGTATTTTCCAGGTATATAAGACCGCTGTACTGAAATACTGGGTATCCGAATGAGTCTTGTAGCTGAATCTGGGTGTCCAAGCGAGCCCAAAATCATCCATGTAGCTGAATTCGGATGTCCAAATAAGTCAAATATCGCATACATGTAGCTGAATCAGGAATGATGAGTATCAGACTGACAGACCACATGGACACCACTATGGTGACACTACCCCAGTCTATCTTACTTGCCTCATTCAGTTCAGTTTTTTACACGCCTATGTCCACCATGGCTGTAGCCAGGTGTGTGACAACGTACATTAACCTGTAAAGGTGTTTTCGGCAAATCTCACCTATGAATGTGCAACTATCAGTGTAAGTGGTATTTCTTTTTCTTCCAAAGATATTTGAAAATATCCTAATTATAATTTGTATGCAGATTTTCTAAATGTATATCTAAAAATGATATGGCTATTTGTATATAAAATACTTCATGCGTGTCTATTGTACTCAATACAATATTGTATTGTCAGGGGTGCTGTTTATTAAGGTATAGGGTGGCTGTAGCAATGGTAATATAATGGTCAGTCTGTGACCCCACCCCACAAGCACCCCCCACCCCTCCCCACCCTCTTCTAGCATGACCAGTGCTCATCACCATGTGTTATATAGATGTAGGTATGACCAGAACGTACTGTAAATCAAAACACAAATGTCCGTATTACAGTTATTATGTATTATGTAGATATGTTGTACAGTGTAGTAATTTTTTTTAACAATAGTATAAGTATACACGTAGTCTGTCTAGTATTAGTCGCCAACTGAAGGCGACTTTCCACCAAGAAATCATTAACCTTCAGATGTTTCAATGTAGGCGATGATTCAAACATGCACTGTGACACTTGTGAAGGTTCGATGTTGGTTTGTACAAAAACTACAAATTCTTACTCAATGTTTTTTTTTTTTTTTTTTTTTTCAACACAAGCTCAATCAGGCAAAGGTGACTATGAGATTATCTACGTGTAGAATGTTTATGGGCATGTGCTAGAGCTATCGCAAATTGTCAGGGCTTATTTTTTATATTACATGCACCAGTAGTTAAAATTTGTTAGTTTTACGATGACATAGTAAATGATGCCCCTTGAACTCCACAAATGTACCCTCAAACTCCATAAATGTACTGTCAAACTTTTGTTGTCTGTGGAGGATAGGTGTGTCTAAGGACTCCTTCCCTGTATATTCTTGAGTATGGCGTAAAACTCAAACCAAATAAATAAAGAAATCAATCAGAACTTGCTTGTTTTAGCATTTCTGCAGCTGGTGAAAATAGAAATTGTCTAAAAGACCATAGCGAGTTACGTCCAGAAAATGGTTTGTGTTCATTCGTCTGGCTAAAAGTGAGATGGATATTGTTGACGGCATAACTGCCTGTTCTTCTGTCTTTCACTTGTACCAGAATTCAGCAATGAATCGAGGGGAGGATTATTAAGTTGAGATTTGAAATATTATGGAACATGTTGTCAAGTTTTAATTTAGTGTGTCTTCATTTCAGTATATTACTTACAAAAAAATAAGCAAGGAACGGCAAAGCTATTTCTGGTTATGTGTTCAGTCATGGGCAATCGGTGATGTGTTTAGTTTGTCATGGCCAATCGGTTATGTGTTCAGTTTGTCAAAGCCAATTGGTTACGTGTCCAGTTTGTCATGGCCAGTTGGTTATGTGTTCAGTTTGTCATGGCAAATTGGTGATTTGTTTAGTTTGTCATGGCCAATTGGTTATGTGTTCAGTTTGTCATGGGCAGTTGGTTATGTGTTCAGTTTGTCATGGCCATTTGATTATGTGTGCAGTTTGTCATGGCCAATTCACTCAAGATTAACCGTCTCCTTGTTACAGAGATGATGTGCCAGTGATGGACATTTTAGCTGTCTGTTTTACACCTTTCGTAGAAGTTTATCAGTCATTTTAAGAGCATATGTCAATGAAAGACAATTTTTGATCTTTTAGCAGTTAGTCAGGGAACAGTTGTTTGTCATTTTTTTTATACGAGTTGAATAATCACTGTTACGTTTCAAGATTACGTGTCATTTTGGGGCATTTTAGCTTTTTTTGCAGTTTGTAATAACAAATACCATGAATGACCAGTAATTTCCTCCACGCCTAAGCTGCTAATCTTTCCAGATTCAGAGAGTTTTAGTGATTTTAAAAAAGATTTTCTCAGGTTTGTTTGGAAAGTGTTAGTCTCAGCTCTGAAGGTAATATCTTAGGACATTTATTTGCCTCCAAAGATGCATTTTGTTGGGCGAAATTTTAGGTCATTTGGGGTACTTGAAGTTCAAAGTCACTAAAAAATCCTGTCAGTTTGATACCTGGGCTCTGGTAGTCCTTTGAGTAATCACAGGTAATTTGTTAGTTGCAGGTAATAATCGTCAATTTCATCATGTATTTTAAATCATGTAAAGAAAAAAGGAGCAGAAAACAAATTACTTTGTTTATATGTAAATTCATCACATAAAATACTGTTTTCAATACAATCTCTGATGTGTGTTTTTGATTTGTCTGGGTTTTAGCTAAGTGGGCCTCTCTGTTCATGTATAGACGTTAAATGAGAACTCCCGGGAGAGAATTCTACTATTACATGCTGATCTGATATGATTTTGGCATGTAAAGAAAATCCACACTAAAAGGTGGGGTTGCCTTTATAGCCAAAATGGTGACATCGTATCATAGCTACATCAATTTTACTGTGTTGTATTAAGCCAGTGTTTACGAAGAAGTGAGTTCTTTTCTCAACTTTACCTATGGGTACCTCCAGTGTTCAAACACAATGACCAGCCAGTGTTTACTAAGAAGTGAGTTCTTTTCTCAACTTTACCTACTGGTACCTCCAGTGTTCAAACACAATGACCAGCCAGTGTTTACTAAGAAGTGAGTTCTTTTCTCAACTTTACCTATGGGTACCTCCAGTGTTCAAACACAATGACCAGCCAGTGTTTACTAAGAAGTGAGTTCTTTTCTCAACTTTACCTACGGGTACCTCCAGTGTTCAAACACAATGACCAGCCAGTGTTTACTAAGAAGTGAGTTCTTTTCTCAACTTTACCTATGGGTACCTCCAGTGTTCAAACACAATGACCAGCCAGTGTTTACTAAGAAGTGAGTTATTTTCTCAACTTTATCTACGGGTACCTCCAGTGTTCAAACACAATGACCAGCCAGTGTTTACTAAGAAGTCAGTTCTTTTCTCAACTTTACCTATGGGTACCTCCAGTGTTCAAACACAATGACCAGCCAGTGTTTAGTAAGAAGTGAGTTCTTTTCTCAACTTTACCTATGGGTACCTCCAGTGTTCAAACACAATGACCAGCCAGTGTTTACTAAGAAGTGAGTTCTTTTCTCAACTTTACCTATGGGTACCTCCAGCCCTGCTACAAGAAGACACAGTATTTATGTACACACACTTGAAAGCTAATTTATTAGTCTACACAGAATAATGTCTTCAGAATATGCTTTAATAACACCTTGCAAACATATGAAAAGGTAGAATTACAGTACATATTTTGGATGAGAAGTGGTCTTCCAATGAGTTCTAGACAAACAACCCATTTTATTCACTTGGATCTGGCCCATGACCTGCTTCCACACAGTTAAGAGATAGATTGGTAGGAAAGCTCACGAGTTTTTGCATCACATACAGCACTGTTGTCACAGCTCTGGTTTAATGCATCGCCTATGGCAATGTTGTCACAGCTCTGGTTTTATGCATCGACTATAGCAATGTTGTCACAGCTCTGGTTTTCTGCATTGCCTATGGCAATGTTGTCACAGCTCTGGATTTATGCATCCCTATAGCACTGTTGTCACAACTCTGGTTTTATGCATCGCTATAGCACTGTTGTCACAGCTCTGGTTTTCTGCATTGCCTATAGCAATGTTGTCACAGCTCTGGTTTTATGCATCGACTATAGCAATGTTGTCACAGCTCTGGTTTTATGCACCGACTATAGCAATGTTGTCACAGCTCTGGTTTTATGCATTGCCTATAGCAATGTTGTCACAGCTCTGGTTTTATGCATCGCTATAGCAATGTTGTCACAGCTCTAGTTTTATGCATCGACTATGGCAATGTTGTCACAGCTCTGGTTTTCTGCATTGCCTATGACAATGTTGTCACAGCTCTGGTTTATGCATCGCCTATAGCAATGTTGTCATAGCTCTGGTTTTATGCATCGCTATAGCAATGTTGTCACAGCTCTGGTTTTCTGCATTGCCTATAGCAATGTTGTCACAGCTCTGGTTTTACTCTATAATCTTTTCAAATTGACAAGTATTTACATGGACTTATGGACAATAATCTAGGTTAAAGACTCGGGCTTTCAACCAATTGCTATATGTCCCATTCACCTTGTGCATCAACTTCTGAAGCCACCTCAAATAAGTAGACCTGTAGCAGAAATGACAAACTTTTCTTCCTTGACATGTTTTCACCCACCAAGGAAGCTCCATGTCCTCCAGTACCATCCAATATTGATGGAAGACAAGGAGATCGGATATGGGGACAAATGAATAAACGCCTGGTGTTTAATGCTGTACTAATCAATTTTTCAGTTATATGACGACGAGGAGTCATTAGCCACTGGAGTATCATGCTGAAGACACCAGACATGACATCCCATCCAGTCACATTATACCGGCACCAAGCCATCCATTCATGTTTCCTTGCTCTAACCTACAAGTGTCAAGCGAGGCAACAACAACTATCATTTTTAGTCTTTGGCATGACCTGACCAGGTTTTGATCCTGTGACTCCCGACTTCAAGGCGACGCTCTGTTTGTCCACCAAGGCAATATATTGGTGGAAGACAAGTAGATCCGATTTCAGGGCGAACTTCATGCTGGACTACTTGAATGCCCGATAGTTTAATTGTTTGGACAAATATTATCAGTTGCATGGTCACTCAGTGATAGGATATGCAAATATAAACAAAGGTGTCAATGTTCAATATGAGACCTTAATTTACACATCCTATTACTGAGTAACTATGTAACAAATTTATCCTACAGACCCATCAATTCAGTGCAGAAGATTGATGTATAGGTGAATCGCTTCAGCAATGTGACTGTTCTATTCACAACAAAACAAAGGGAGATAACCTTCTCAGCAGACACATTTGAGGTCATCAGCGGGATTCGGTAATATCTGCTCCCCTCGTGACCATTGTTGTCCTGTGAAAAGCCGAGAATTTTGTCTGATGCAGGATAATGGCAGTGCTGAAGCAGCAAATTTTATTCCTATCCCATTTCTTTTCAGAAATATAAAGATATTAACATATTGTTCATTCGATGGACTAACAGTGAGAAAAGAGCAACCCTCTCTTCTGGTTACAACTACACAGGCTATATTTTTATTTTGTTGATTGGTGCTTTAGCCGTACTCAAGAATATTTCACTTAAATGACGGCGATCACCATTATGGTGAGAGGAAACCAAGAAGAGCCTGGGCGAAACCCACGACCAACTGCCAGTTGCTGACAGATCATCGTACGTACCGTCAGAGAAGCCGGGATGAGCTGGACATGAACTCCCAGCAACAGCATTGGTGACAGGCTCCTGGGTCATTGCGCCGCACTGGCGTGATAACCACCTTGACCAAGGAAGCAGCAGACCACACGTCACAAAAATTACAAGACTTGGGGTTTTCTGTCACCTGCTTATTGTCACCATGGTGTTGAGGGTCAAGCATATTTCATTGAAAATACAGTTACGGCTGGAGAAAACTGCAATGCTTTGATTAAATCGTTGACATCTTGGCCAGTCACAGGACACTTTCCCATGTGTTACATACGTCATACTGGTGAAAGGCAAATTATCTTCAGCCAACATAAGAAATCCTCACCTACAAGTGCCTCCAATCAGTTACTGCACAGGCAATGATTCAATTCTCAGGCTGGGGCTACACACTGACACTTTCAGTGTCCCAGCATTTGGACAAGTCTATTCACCATTTGACTACCACCCACTACATTTAGTCTTTGCTGATTCAGTGCAAATACACTTGATACACTAGACGAGCAGTAAGTTTTACAAGGCAATTGTAACTGTGTTTATTAGACAATTATGGGGCTTAATTGTAAACAGGGTGTCAATAAAACTAGGACTGGCAAAAAAAAAAAAAAAACCACTCTGTGGGCATCTAACTAAAAGGGGGCGAGGGGTGAAAAAGATAAGCAAACCATATGCAGAACTACTAGTATCATAGACCTCTGGTGAAACAAATATAAAATAAACACAAACACGATTCAACTTGCTCAAAAAAAAAAAAAAAAAGAAAAAAAAAAAAAACTCACATGGAATAACACAAGTGTATAGAATAACAATACAAATAAATCTTAATACGTTGATTCAATGACCATGGGTTATACATTTATTAAGCCGTTCACTTCCACTCTTCACATAAATCAATCACCCATTCAATTACACACACTTGTACACATACATGCACTGGGGTTCTAAGAGATCACAATACTATGAATGGAAGGTTAGTCAGTTCACTGCACAAAAGTTATCCCCCTTTGCCGATGCAAGCGTATTGGTTGTCTCCCCTTACTCTAAACCCCCGATGTGGCCTAGCCCTGATAACATATATAAAATTTGAAAGAGATTTAATAAAGGTACAGGCACACAGTACTATACAGATGCAAGTCATATTCTAATTTGCAAGAGTGAATTAAGTTCATCAGATCAAAGACGACAAAAAAAAGTGAAGAAAAATGGGTTGTTTAGATTGAGAACACAGAGCACTAAACCATATTGCATAGATTCCTGAAAATCAATGTTTACTGTGTTAAACGTTGAAAAGGCTATCGAATGCAGTTCTTGTTATTACAAAACATGATCATACATTAAAAAAAAAATGTTCCAAAAAGATCTTTCACACAGATCACCATTCTGACCTTTTAACAGCTTATCTTACCAAAGCAAGAAGAGTATATCCATACTTTCTATTTAGAAAGTACCCCCCAAAAAAGCCTCTTTCAAAATTCAGTCTATGTTCAATGAATGCCTTGCTTTGTCAAAAGTTTTGCTGTGTTTATTAAATAAATAGAAAGCTGGACTAAGCAGATTTGATGAGATGAAGGTGTTAATACTATGGAGACACTGAAGGACCCTGAATGTACTCTATTTAGTTGATGTTTTTTCTATTGCTAATAATGTTATATAGGTTCACAGGATATCGATAGTCAAACGCATGTGAAACACTCCCAAAAATCACGTTATTTTCTAATGACGTCCTGTGGCCATCAATGTTAAATGTGCTTAAACAGAAACAACAAGAACTTTAGGATTAAGAGTTAAGATTATTTCTGGATTTAACTTATGAGTACAAGGTCACCGGACAACTGTATAAAAGATGGGTGAAAGTGTAGGAGAAAAGTTGATACAAAGTCAAATCTGTCAGCATACTATCAAGCCAATCGCATACCATGAATTTTAATTAAAACTTATAATTGGACAGCAAAAAAAAAAAAAAAAAAAAAAAAAAAACAGAGAGAGAGAGAGAAATACAAAGAAACTGAGAAACCCTCTAATACAGTTATGACCAGATTAAGTCTGAATGTTACCACTACATAATTTTCACACCACATTATTTTATCAAACACTGTTTTAAATGCAAAGTACATCATTATGATCTCCAACTGTAGTAGCTCTGCTGCAGTATAGGCATATATCAGTTTTTGAATCTATATATCTCTTTATATATATATATATATATATATGTAAATGTTCGTATCATGTAAGTATATAAATCGCAATATATATTTGTATAAATGAAGCTCTGTGGGTCTTGAGGCAATGTTGCTGGTGTACTCCTCAAATATCCCCCAAAATTTGAAAAAAAAAATGATCAGGGGAAATTTGAACTGCCATTTATTTAATACAAAAAAGCAAAACTAAGTCTTAAAGTTAGTGCCCTAGTGAAGTGCAGCAATGATGCATTACTAGTGAAAAAAAAAAAGAAAAAAAATTGAATCCAGATTTAACACAGTACATAAGGTCTAGTATGATTAAGGGGAGATAACTGAAAAACGGGTATTGGCCATACACACCCACTTTTTAAACGGCCAGGAGCTAAAAGAAATACATTACTCAATATCCAGAACACACACAATGCCGTTCAACCCCACTGGAAAATATATAGTAAACATACATTCAGAAAACAGAACGAAAAATAAGAAAAAGAGAATTGCCTTTTGGTAGACAGTTCCAAATCACTCAGCATAAATTATAGCATAACCATAGTGACACAGACACAGATTAGTCCATATAGTCTGTATATGGGGGTTGAAAACTGTTGATAAATTTGCAAAGACAATCAGCAGCTGAAAGCATCATGGCTTCATAAAATTACTGATAATCTTCTCAAAAATAACACTGGTGCCACAATGACTTTTGAGAAGCAAAACAAAGACAGCAAAAGTAAAATCTATCAAATCATGATTGGCTGGGTTAAATATAATCTAAATTCCCCATCCCGCCTCCTCACACACGTCGTATGGTTGCTCCTGCGATTGTGAGATGTGATTCAAGTCGTTGCTATGGACTACTCTCTGGGAAGTATTCTTCCACAGAAACAAGGAGCAAAGAAATAGAAGTCTAAAATCAAAATGGTTTCACAATTTGTCTTATGCCTGGCAAGTTGCCAAACACCACCTGTCAATCATCCTCACACTGTTGCCTGATTGGCTGAACTTCAAACACACGGAAGAGGTATTAAATTTTCTGAATTTTTTCCCCGACGATAACGGGATTGTTTTTTCGAATCTGCTCCTGGGCCATTTCCCGGTAGTCAAAGGAACAGTTGTGTTTGTCGGAGTAACGATGCAGGCCACAGTATAAACCACCACATCGGCACTCAAAACCTACAACATAGACAGACAGTGGGTTTATCAAAAAGCCGTTATCAACTCCCTCCAACCTGCTAATTCTGTACAACACAGACAGACAGTGGGTTTATCAGAAAGCCGTTATCAACTCCCTCCAACCTGCTAATTCTGTACAACACAGACAGACAGTGGGTTCGTCAGAAAGCCGTTATCAACTCCAACCTGCTAATTCTGTACAACACAGACAGACAGTGGGTTTATCAGAAAGCCGTTATCAACTCCCTCCAACCTGTTAATTCTGATCAGGCTACTCTACACTTTAATTTATATTATTTATTTGATTGGTGTTTTCCGCTGTACTCAAGTATACAACAGCAGCCTGCATTTTGCTCGGAGGAAACTGGGAACAGCCCGGAGGAAACCCACCACCATTCGAAGCTTGCTGCCATACCTACGACCAGAGAAGCTGTATGATTTGAACAAAGCTTTCATCATTAAATCTGTCAGGCAGTTAGCTACTTTTTCATGGCAAGCTGCTGCTCAAAAAGCAATTGAAAGCTTTCTGTTGAGCTTCAGGACAGGACTGTACATGCAAATTAGGAAAGCAGCACATTCTCATTGATATTAGTTTGGCCCACAGAGCTGATAACTGAAGATAAATTTCAACCAAACAAGATATTCTGTATAAGCATAATCGATACTAATTCCAGCCATGTATCGTGTTTCTTTTGGTTTTATTTAGATTAATACTGCCCTCTGCACTGGCGATAACCCAACAATTTAAACCAATAAATTTCTCTGTGACCTCCAAAAAGTAAGATATTCTTTTCACTTTAACCAAAATGAATTCTAGACAAGTATACTAATTCTTTTATTTTTTAAAATTTTTTAAACAAATGTTTACATCCAAACCCGTACTTAGACCCCTTAACATCCTCAGTAGTTTACACCACCTCACCTGTAAGTCCAACCTTCTTTTTACAGGTGTGGCAGCGATTTTTCTTAGGTTTCTTATTGCTAGGGTCGTCGGGGGATTTTATATCGTCCTCTAAAGCTGGGGCTGCAGCTGCAACAGGAAAAAAAACAATTAAATATACACTGTCCGCCTTATCCAATTGGTTGAAGTAGTTAGGCCAGACTTCAAAGGCTTAAACGTAAATGTTAATTGGTAATTCTAAACATGCAGTGTTCCAGCCAGTAATACAAAAATTGAAAATTAATACAAAAAGTTTGTTTTCATCTTTTGGACATATTTGCTATTTTGTTATTATAATTCAAATTTATGCATATTTTCCAGCGGCATTTTCAAAAATTGACGTCAGAAGCAAATCAGAGTGAATATAGCAAACAAGCCTGTAGGAATTGTACAGATTACAGTAGTTCTTCAACTTTTTATATACTTGGAAGGTGTTTATTGGAGCATATTCTGAATGCGTTATTCAGTGTTAACTGATAAAGTTATACTTCTTGTGAAACCCTGACACTGGTCAATCCAACTAATGTAGCTTTGTCTCCAAAATCAAATTTGAATAAATTGCACTGAAAGTTGCTCTTTCATAATTTAAGTGAGGAATTAAGGTAGTGTGGTTTCTCTGTTGTTCTTCTTATAGCTGTTTTGACAATCTGCGTTCTGGCCTAGCTCACAAACTCTCATGCTCATTGCCATGACCTACACATGATAAAACCTTACCTTTAAAACCAATCTTGCTGACAGATGTGACAACAAATTACTTTTCTAGGTTCTCACCCGTCAACAGAAATGTTTTACAAGGGTATGGCATAATCTGTTTTCAATCACTTTCAAGGACCAAAGAGATTACAAACCCTTAGGTTGGGATTTCAGTGGCTTAAGATTTGTATACCCATCGTCCACTATAACATTTAAAGTGTTACTTCACTCCCAAGAAAACCCAGGTGAAAACAATAGAATTAAATACATGTTTAATAACACTTAATAACTCATAAGTACTGAGCCACCAGATCAGCTGTTTATGAGGCTGCCACTCTGTCCACCACGTTTCTGAACTCCATATTCATCTCCTCACTAACCTGTAGCGCCCTCTTCTGTGCTGTCGTCTGTGCTCTTTCCTGGCACACAGAGGATGGGTACGGTGGGGCTGGCAGTCTCCACACTGGATCCTGAGGGTGCCAGGGTGCGGATACCCACTGGCCCAGAGCAGGTCTCCTGGATAGGGGTGGTTACATTCTCTGCAAACAGCAACAGCATCAAATGTAAACCGTTACATAATTATCCCAGCTACAGTATTACATTTCAACCTGAACGATCCGAACAAAATTTTAACACGGTTTGACTTCAATTGAAAACGACCATTCAGAAACTCAACTAAGGCCACTGTAATAAAACAATCAAAGGCTGAGTTCATTACATCTACTGCTGCTTTTGCACTAAGATACTGTTCTACCACCCATCAACGACTAAAGATAAAGGGATTCAGAATATCAAGGATTAGCTTGAGCTAAGCTAAATTTGTAACTACTGTAAATTTCATCTGTGTCCAATCAAAAGAGACAATAATCACTTCATACTGTTCTCAAACAGATTGTAGTAAAACTACACAGGCCACCACGTCTCTGTGTGGACAAGACAAAGCAAGCACCTGTTAAGACCCCTAACCAACCTGTCAAAATAAGGGTGCAGCGAAGGGAATGAAAACTGGATTGTGATTACCGCTTATCGGCCTACCTGGCTTTCCAGGAGAGCCTGCAGTGTCAGGCCATTCTTAATATCTCTGTTGAGCATTACCCAACCAACCCTCAAAAAAAGGTCCCTTAAGCCGAAGCTTTGACTTGGATATTGATCAATGTTCATTTCTTTAGTATCCCTATCCTTTTCACTAGGCAGAATAAGAAAAGGGGAAAAAAAACCTAAGACATCCCTACCAACCAACCATATTTTTTTTGGACAGGTTTAAGTTACACCCAACAAAGATTTGCTTTGAAGATGACCTGTCTAATCAAGAATGTTAACATTTGAAATCAATGTTTTGGGTTAGTTAGATCTTGTAAGAAGAACAAAGTAAGATCTTGTAAGAACCCCTTCAGTTTTATGTACCAGCATGTCTGTTCAAGTTATCTCTTATTCTCCAGACACTGCTATCTGACCATAATGTGCAGGGGGTGAAATAACATACCATGTGCACCTGTACTCGACAGGTCATTCACCTGAGTGACAGGTGCACACAAAAATTACCTGTTGTATGCATTTACATGTAGAACCTATACGCAAAAATACTTTTGCCTCAAAATTCAGCACGTCAAAACTAGTCTTTGAAGCTAAAATTTTAATGTGCAGTTTTGTGTTTGTTTGAAAGCAGTGTAATGTACAGACCACAAGACATATATATATACACAGGTCAAGAAACTTATAAACAGGATGAACTGAAAATTAATTGTCACAGGTCTACGATGGCTAGAAAAGCATAAACATTTCAACCCCATAACACACCATCTTGTTTTCGTTCTCTTTTCTTTTCACAGGGATTTCGCCAGAACTTTGTCACAAGGAAAACTTCTGTTATCATGATTACGTGTTAGTGAATTACCTAGTGATGCCTGAGCGAGGGCAGACGACACACTGGTAACACCGGCCTCCTCACCTGAAGGAGAACTACGCCCGTTTAACGGCGGCGAAGACGAGTTCTGACGCCGCTTCAGCGCGTCTTTGTAACACTTGGAGCACATGCCATCAAACGTAGCGTTTGCATAAAATCCACAGCCGGCCCGACACAGGGTCGCCGGCGGCATGTTCTGATTGCCGTTTTGCTCCATGACTGCGAGGTAGCTTGGCAGTTCCTCCGTCCCCACACGCTCAGATAAAAGGCGGTCGTTGATCACCAGATGCTTCAATCTTTTGTCAACCCTTGTAAGTGCTAAAGTCCCACCTGTTAATCCCTCCGGGCACGCTGATTAAAAGAAGGGCTTGGTCTGTTTTTTGAGGGTCTAGATTAGAAAAATGAAATGACCAAAAAAAAAAATAAGAAAGAAGCAAAATGTGCGATACAGCAATTTCAATGTATGGTGGCACAATTTCATTTCTGCAGAATGAGAAAATTCTTTCCTCTTAGCAAGCCATATTTGACAACCACAGAAAACTTGTGTAGCTCTGGTGAGATTTCACCACAAGTTGAACACAATTTAATCCATTATTACGGGTAGCTGTTGAAAAACAGACGACATGGAAAGACAGAATGATCATGGCTTAACATCCCTTCAGCAAAATTGCAGCCACTGGATCATGTGGTTTATTCAGAAAACAATATGCTTATAGTATTCGCCTGCCTTGTTGAGTTTGCTCCACAAGACTTAAAAGTATAATTTGATAACATAATACCTGTATGTGGTCGTGGGTTTACCCCTGGCTCTGCCCGGTTTCCTCCCACCATAATGCTGGTTACCATTGTATAAGTGAAATATTCTTGAGTAGGCCACAGAACACCAATCAAATACACTAAATGACCATAAATGTCACCCTCAAAAGTGCATTTTTAGAGGGAAAATAAATGTCGCAAAATATTGTTTCCGTGCTGAAACTTAAAGTTTTCCAGTAGAATGTCATCTCGTGTTCCAAGTAAACCTCAGAATACCTTTCTAAAATCAACAGAACTCCCACTAAAATGGTAAAATCTGTCACGGATATAATTTATGGGCATTTGGGTAAACAAATAAATATTAATGCTTGCTTGAAATAGTATGATAAACACTGATCAAGAATGATGTAAACTCTTTATCAGCACAGATTTAGAGACTGGCAATTAAAGTATCCCATGTTCAATTTTCTCCCCTGTCTTCCCCATGTGTTGATTTCAGAGTGCAAGCTATCAAACTCCATGCCAACAAGACTCTCCGATGCTCAAACATGTGGGTATCAGTCACTCATTTCAATTTTTATCATTGCAAATACACAAACTATGCTTGGCTCTAAGTGTTAGGGTATTAAAGCAACTGTATTAAAGGAAACACTAATGATCTACACAAGATAAAACTTTCTGGGGTGGGGGGTGGGTGAATGTCCCTCTCACAACCTCTACATCATTTTCTGGGATCTGAATGTCAAACAAATAGCTGTAAAACAATATTTGAATGTTGCCCTGAAATTATGCCAAGAAAATAAAGGTTAGCAACTTTAGTATTACCCAATGTGAAATAATCAACTTAGCAATGTCAAACTTTAACAGGTGTATAACAGGTGTGTGTTGGGGGGGGGGGGTGTTATGGCATGCTTACTTTATTCCATTTTGTTAAAAAAATTAGTTAAACCCTTAGAAAAAGGTCACTTATGATCAGCACTGAGGACATACAACCATGTTTGTTGTACAGAAATTGGAATTGAACGAAACATAGCATAATCCTGAAAACTAAACAACGCAACACCACTGCCTGATGCAACAAGTGTTGTATCTGTCAATTTCTCCCCACGAATGAATTTACCTTCCATGATAAATAAAATGACAACTGGCTGCTGTGTAACTCATCATTAGACAAAGTTATCAATGACTTCCGATTCTGATTCACATTAGTGGGAGTAAGGAAATCAATGGATGACATTAGGCTATGACATCAGCTGTCTTTGCAGATGACACAGGCTTCCGTTACACTTTCGCATGGACTGAAACAGGACAAGAATGTCCTTTCGTCTGGATAAAAAAAAATACCCACAATCTTGGGATTTCCCCTCCCAAAAAAGGGGAATTTATTTCAGCTTCCATTCTCAGATCCATCACGAGGAAACAAAACTTTGACACTTCCACAATCAGACACAAAGCTGTCTGGAGACGATCATCAAAGACCAAACAAAATGATCGTAACGACTGTTCAATCTGTCAACACCAGTTGTGGTCAGAACTGCTAATAAATCTTGAATCTTCATGCGATTTTTAGAGAGAAAATGAACGAAGCTATTAATAATGACAGAGCAAATCGGAGACAAAATGGCGACCTCAAATCGATTCATGTCGTGTAACAGCATTTTTCAACAGTAAAATATACAACCATCTACAAACGTAACGGCCTCTTTGAAAATACTTCCCACTGATGAAAGGAATCAACCAGATAGAAACGAGCACAAAACACAATTTCCATCCATCAAGATCTCGTACGACCACAAAATATGAGTGCGAATAAGTCCTATGTTGTTTTCGTGGCCAAAATGGCGACTTCGGATTTTTTTGTCCGAATCGACCTCATTTCATCTGAATTACAACCACACTGGAAAATAATTCCAGGTAAAAACCTGCAGGAAATGTCATGAATATGGTATCTCTGTCGGAACTTACCGCGGAAAACCCAAATGTAAGGGGTTTGGGCGTCCAATTCTGCTGAAAATGGAGCAGAATTTACTCTACGTCTGCCCTTCTACGCTGCTATCTGTGATTACCGTGTCACGTGACCTGACATCCATAAATCCATTGGCTGACTCATTTGTGAAAACGAGACCATCCTTTGTGACGTCATTGAAACTCCGGGAATATTCGTCAGCTGTCGGAAAACCATGTCAGCAGTCATGTTGGATAAAGTAGACCTATATAAATAGCCCTAGGTAGGACTGTGGCAGTGTCCCCCTCCACTACGTCATCGAATGTGTCATACAAACTGTCTCAGGCTTTCACAGTTAGGGGTTGATGTTTTCTTTCACGCCGACTTTACTTCAAATTTAATTTAATACCGCTAGTGGCGTGTGTATGTCGTTTTTTGAAACTTCTTCTAGATGTAGGAGACTTTGATATGTAGCCTAGATACGAGGAAAAGCCACGCCCCTTTTCGAGCACTGACATACACGTGTACGTAAAGAGAATGTACATACATCATTCAAAGCTGTGGATTATGAATAGCCCCTTTGTACAGGAGAGAGAAAAACGGTGAAGTTGTGTTTTCATTCCGGCTTGATGAAAGTAGGCCTACTTTTGGTAGATATACATGTATGTATAAAATAAAAGTTACACAATATATGACCTGCGGTATTACCTGGCCATTTTTTGGTTTTAAAATTTACTTTGATTCAGCGTACAGTAACACAATACATGTTTTTTTTTAATTACCGGCCTCAGATGTAAGACATTGTCCTGTAAGGCGATTTTATTTCCTCTTCCTTTGAATAAAGAATTCAGTTTATAAATAGGCACATATATATGTGTGTATATTCATGAACTGGAGCAGGTAATTTAAAAGTTTAATCAAGTTTCTTGATGTTGTTATCTGATGTACAAATAAGCGCATAACAAAAATAAGATTTTTTGATAAAGTTTGTGTTTGTATTATGGCTGGGTTTATTGAACTAATCACATTTGGTCTTCATTCAAAATTGTTACCTTCTCGCGTTTGTTTAATTAGCCCCACGCCACAATCCTTTATAGAAATACCAGGGAGTGCACGCAGTTAATGGAACAGCTGTTACTCCAGTATTAGCTGTCGAAACCCGATCCTTGCTTTCTCAGTTAAGATATAGTAGTCAGAATTAGCTTAATGTTCCCGGTGAATATCTAATACGTAAAGATCGACGTCATGACACAGAGACGTTTGTTACATAACAGATAGCCGAAAATGTCACGTTTTCCGTCCCATATGTGAGATGCACGCCAAATATGTTTGTATAGAGCGGGGGGAGAGGGGGGGTGGGGCGTTTTCCGGATATATGTGTGAAGTCTTGATTAAGTCTGAAATCACTTGATTTATATGCCTGTATACCATACGGCGACCCACTTCATACATATTTATCGTCACCTAAAACTAAGACTAACTTATGTTTGTGGGATTTTTTTTTGTTAATATCATCATTAATCTTTTTTTTTTTTCCATCGTGACCTTACTCTGGAGAGTGCATTGAACTGCATCAGGTAAGGCACCTGGGCTCTGGGAGTATACCCACAAGGGACGCCTACGTGGTGACCTGGTCGGGGGGGGGGGGGCATATTGCTAACAGTAGGGTGGAGCATAGGGTATTAGGATTAAGATAACCGATGGCCATTGTTGCCCGGATAAGGACGTCGGAGATAGACAGGATAATAAGACATAGCGGAATAGGGGGAGTGGGGTAAGAGAGTGAGTACCTGGGTAGGGCTGATGTAATTCAATGTGTATTTTACATCTGTTGACCAGACATAACACAGACCTGTCAAATAGGATTTTCGTTACGGCAGGTTGCGCGGGCCTTTTGATCTTCTCGCAGGTGTGACATCGGAGTAGTCTACACATATACTTGATCACTTGAAACGTACTTGACGCAAGTGTGGGGGTTTGGGGCGGGGGAGAGGAAGGGAGTGGGGGGGGGGGGGGGGTATACAAAGGAAGTTCATCACTTTTCTGCTTAACTTTATCTACCCGGAATTCTGCTTTACTGAAAGAAAAAAAAAATGGTTGAACGAAGTTTTGTCTGCAGAGGAAGGCAACAAAGGTACCATATATTAAACTGACGAAATGTGTCATTTTCACAAAAGCGATGAGATATATTTAAAAAGCAAATAAATGAATTAAAAAATGCAGCAATAAAGGGGTCACAGTCATCACAATAGGCGTATACATATTTATACTCCTACTAGGTTTTAACAGTACCAGTGTTGTTGATTTTGTGAATTTCGGTGCATGACTGGAGGCGGGATGGAACCGAGGGAAGAACCTGTTTTGCGAATCGACTTTCTTTACCATTCGGCCATGGAAATGGGGTCAAAAATTAATACCTTGTGATTTCATATGTATTTAATCCGACCATTATAGAGTGCCGTTATTTATGCCGTAGTTTTAAAACTTTAAAGGTTGAGAAAACATAGAAATTACATAAAAGCGCAAATGAAAGAGAGCGCAAAGTCAGTTGTAAATACCGTCTTCAATATTTTTTTCGATTTTTCTGTAAAGAGAAAGAGACACACGGAAATAATATTTGTACGATGGGTATTTGGGACCACCTTTTGGTATACAGGGTGTCCTAGAAGTCGTTCACCATCCTGATGTTCATTTTTTTTTTCTGTGTTTCAGATTTAATACTGATTTTCATTTTTTTTCTCTCTTTCAGAGTTAATTACGGCTAATAAACTAACAGTACAAGAAAGAGTTGAATTGGTTTTTATGTTTGGAAGAGATGGGGCAACACACCGCTCTGTAGCTGAAGCAGTCAAACTCAGCCTGGATGGTGCGCGACTTCTGGGACACCCTGTCTATCGCCTTTGTGTAATAATATTATAAATGAGGGTATAATACATATTTATAAAATAAATATATGTGCACTAGAATTTGGTCGTTTGAGCTAAAAAATGCATTGGCTCTAAGTTTGGATCATATGTATATTTTTCATATATTCTTAAATATTATCATAATTCAGATTAAATGCATATGTTTGGATATAAACAACAAAAACTATCTTCAAATAAATTTATTAGACATGTATGGCGACCAAAAAGTGGACCCAAATACCCACCATACAAAAACATTTTCAAATACCCTTATCTCGGAAGCCTTCAAAATACAATACAATGTGGCACGACGTCACCCCGTGCAGGCAGCAGCCTGAGTAAGTCAAACATCCACTTTTTCCCTTTAACCCTCAGTAATCACACCTCGCTCTTGTCGCTCGTGAGAGGTCGTGACAATAAGCAGTCGATGACTCCTGTGTGACCATTTTCAGCTATAGGCCCTTGTAGAGGAGTTGCATATGACATCATCACTCTTGCTGAACAATAGCCAGTCAGCCATGTTGGAGACCTTTTAACGTTTGCTGGTATAGCCTCAGTACTCCAATATGGCTGCCAGAAGTGGGCAATACAACCCCTCTATATATGGGGGTGCGCATCTGTATATCGTTATAATAACAGTTCGGATGTGCAGTTTAAACAACAATCAAATAAATAAATTAAAAACAACTGAGCACAATCAAATATGTGAAACATACCTTATTTACGCTTCTGCCGTCTGCAGAGGGGGTGAAATAGAAAAGCTGCTCATTCTATGCCTATAGCCCAGAAAACGATATAAAAAGATGGAGCCTCTGGCATGGTTTACATCAGCATGTATAAGCCGGCATAAGCATGCACAAGTTTGTATAGAATAGTATTATCGGGTTCTGTTTCCTTCCCACTTCATAATGCTGTCTCCATCGTGTAAGTGAAATATTCTGGAGTACGGCGTAAAAAGTAAATGAAATAAATAAATAAATGCATCTAAATGCATCACTTCATACAGAATTCCGGGTTAACAGTTTACAAGCAACTAGGCCACTTGGTTACACATACACACGCACACTGTAATAACGGCTAACGTTTAACATGTTTAAAATGTGTTTACATTTTAAACACACGCCTTTGTTACATAAGTTTATTTTATAAATATATGCAGTATTTTATCAATATTTACATCTATTTTATTAATGCAAACATTTATGTAGTAAATTGGATGGGCTCATCGCTTAAACGGAGTGAATTTTCAGTGTATTTCATCAACTTTATAAAGTCGTAATATTATCAGTTGTAGGATAAACATGCTTATGTGTGTTACAATTAAACATTACGTACGCTTATTATCTGTTGCAACAGAGACGTTAACATGCGTTTAAATGTTAAATATCTGTTTTTTTTTTTCAGTGTATACACAATGAGGCTTAACGAGGAATATCCCAATTTATCCAAATTTATTTGTGCACGTGATTGTGTCTTCGCGCCGCGGTCTTGTTTGCCTGGTACACGTGACAAACCTCCTCACGTACAGCAGTAGTGGAATATAAGAGACTAAAACTAAGGTGTATCCAATACAGGTGATGTGATGAGCGGTGCATTAAGTACGCATATTATGTGTTAAGTAGAACGCGTCCCTGTACACAGGACTTGGCCTAAATCTCCGCAAACATTTGCCCTCGATGACCTTGGTGGGTATATCAGAAGATGTTGACAATCGAATCTTAGGAATCAGGTAAATGATTCAATCGATGCGTGTATGACCTCAAATTGACAAAGTTGCACATGTGCATTTACCTCTGAAGCAACAGACGGCCCTTTTTTCTCTTTTCTTTTGTGTGATAAAAACCAGCAGCAGATGGTCTTAGTGTCAAATATATACAGCAGAGGTGTGTCAGGATATATCCTTTGTTTATTTGGAGACATAAACGCTATATGCTGCTAACTCTTTCACCCATATATAACCATGGACAGGTTTCTGCGTGACTTTTCTGCCTAAAAGTCGAAGCCCAATTTGCAAAACCTAGATTCGAACCTGCGACCTGGTTGATAGTAGACCCGCTCGGATTCAGCGGGAACGATTTATCCTGTTATGTGTTGCACGTTGTGCACTTTCTTTAAAGGACATAATAACTGGGATGACTAACCGGTGATTGTGGGATACAACGCCCTATATTATGTCTGCACATTGAACTGAATATATGAACACGTCTCCTGTTTTATCATAACGACAGTCTACCTGTATATGATGGCGAAGAAAGCTGTTAAAACTCCCCATGTGTTTGTCGTGATATATACAGATCGTACTTTTTTTTGTTTGCCTTTTGAGTCATTGTACTTGGCTATACAACTAGACCGGAAGTGTTTTGTTTGTTGTGTGTTGGTTGGTTTGTTTGTTTACAAATAGTCAGCACAGATATACACGCATATACATATATATTTCCACATTTACGTGGAAAGGCCTGTAAGTGGGTACGTCTGCCATCATCCTACGGATGGTCGTAGGTTTCCACAAGACTTTGTTCGGTTTTCCTCCAATAATGCTGACCGCTGTGAAATATTCTTGCCTATGCATAAAACCACAAATAAACAAATCAATAAGTAAATAAATAATTTACTAAATAGTCCAGTAACATGCAGACACTGAAGACAGAGGAATGCGTTTCAGGCTGTCGACGTGTTCCATTACCGAGAAATTCACTGGGTGGTTTATTAATTTGTCTAATTGATTGGTGTTTTTTACTTACACCACGGCGGCCATGCAGCATTATGGTGTGAGGAAACCGGAGAGAGCCCGGCGGAAACAGACGACCATCCGTAGGCTGCTGCCAGGCCTTCTAATCACTTACTACTCGGCCACACGTATACATGGAAGTTAAAGCCGCGTCCGACTCTTTCGGGAGGTGTAGGAGTATTGGCGCCTGCGCTCAAGTTTGTCTGTGACTCTCCTACCTGGAGCGTTCTTTGAAGGAACCCAATCTGTTGCGCATGTCAAGAATCTGAAAATGTGAAAATAGCATTGTGGATCGAGGATATCCGAGCATGGTCGAGGGCTTAGCGTGCTAGCGCGGCCCAACGACCCTGTCGCCTCTCACCAATGCCCTCGCCAGGAGATGCTCATGTTGTTTTGGTCTCCAGTCGTGTGTGGGATGGTCTTCCAGCAAGCTGGCGATGGTCGTGGTTTTCCGCTCGGTTTCCTCTGGAAAATAACATTATTTCACTTAAAAAATGGAAAATAAAACTGTATATAGCTTGTCGTGCATTCTTTGTTTTAGGACGGAAATGTGCAGCAAATTAGCTCATGGCCTCATGACACTGCATAATTGTTTCTTATCAAAATCAGCGTTCCACAAAATCAAAGCAGTATTTTGTGGAACCCGCTTTGAATTGGAACCAGTCCTGAGCCAGAGGTATGCGTATAGCAGTTGCCTAGTTCACTATGTTTATTTAGTTATTAGACTTTCAAGCTAAAATTACGAAAGTGTCGAATTTATAACGTCATAAATTCTGTTCCTCTTGCATCTGCCAAAATACTGGATTTAATATTACTTACGATGAATATAAAATTTCAGTTTCGAGAGAAATCCATAAGCTATATATGTGTTGTGAGTTTCCCCGGGGCTCTGCCCGGTTTCCTCCCACCATGATGGTGTCCGCCATCTTATAAGTGAAATATTCTAGAGTATACGGCGTAAAAAATCAATCAAATAAAAAATATGTTTGTATTGTCTCCTAGCAAATGCATGTCTCTTTACAAACAAAAAATCTAATAAATAACCACAAAAATCTAACATCCCATATACACATCTATTTGTGAAACACGCTCAAATACCAGAGGTGTAAGTTTTATGTTATGGGGCCTACATTAAAGATATTTTTGTCACATGACAGAACTGACATGTGAGGGGTTTGGGAACGTAAAGTAATTAGGTCAAAGCACTTACGGGTTTGCATATGTAGGTGTACTATAGTAGGGCTAAAATGGTGAAGTCCACAATCACTACTACAAATCGAATACACAACTATACATATGTATAAGTGAGGAAGTGTGGGTTCGGCCAATATAGTATAACCTCGTGAACACGTGTTAAGTCACAAACGTACTATATATATATATATATATATATATATATATATATATATGTATATATATATATATATATATATATATATATATATATATATATATATATATATATATATATATATATATATATATATATATATATATATATATATATATATATATATATATATATAAGCAGGTTATATACTGGAATATTTCATATTTACACCTCTCACTAATACGGTCGATGTGATTTCAAAGTGGAAAGGGCTCGCAACAAACTGTGGACGGTCGTGGGATTGCCCCACGCTCAGTCCAGTTTCCTCTCACCATAATGATGACTGCTTCGTAATAGTGAAACATTCTTGAGTACGGCGTAAACACCAATCAGATAAATAATCATTTGTGGCATGGTGTTTATGGCATGGATGTCGATTTCTGCGAAATCCATGTAAGACTACAAGAAACTGCAATTAACGTGTAGCGAAATTACCACCAAAGCATGTATGGAGAACACAGAAAGTGGAGGGGTATACCCTACACTCAAAAAAGTATTCTCTAAATTTTAACAGAAAATTTGTTTTCTGAGTGATGCTGGAATGTATTCAAATAAAAGAAAAACAAATTCAACAACCTTAGCTGAATGAGTTAACCTGTTACAATGGCGAGAAGCGTATGGTTGTGGGTAATCTGTTCGTTTTTCTGTACTATTGCTGTTTACATTACGTACAAATCGCTTCATGTAAACGCGGCACAGTAGGCAGAGCCAGTCCTATTTTCACTACCCCAGTCGATATGACTAATCGTATCCTGTGTGATTAATGCGTAAAACTGTGATTAACGTGTCAATCAACCCAAGTGAGTCAAGAAATCAAACGAAATTTACGTGTAAACTGTCCTGAATGACGTGATGCTCAGATACTCCGGGTTGCGAGTTCGAATCCTACTCGATAAATTTGTCGGAGGTTTCAAAATGGGTAATGGTTTCCTTCAGCCTCCGTCTAGTTTCACCCATACATATCCCTCTTCTTATATTTATGTATTTGATTTGTGTTTCACGCCGCCTATAGGACTACACGAGAATATTTCACGGATACATATTCCATGACGGCCAGCATTATGATGGGAGGAAAACCGGACAGAACCCGGGAGAAGACCACGACCGTCCGCAGGTTGTTGACAGACCTTCCCACCTAAGAGCGGAGTCGAAGCTACTATATGGACTGGATTTGAACTCAGACAACCGCATTGGCGAGTAGCTCTTGGATTACTGTGCTGTAAAAACACATCTATTTGAAAAAAAAGTGTCATTAATATTGATATGACATATGACAATACAAATACGTAAATAATAAGTTTAAAAAAGGTAAATAGGTGAGTTAGTGTACAAATTGAAAGTAAATAAAAGCTAAATGCCTGTCGTGTTTGGTGAATTTGTTGATGAATCTTACTGTATTTGTCAAGCCAGGGAAGTGGCTACAGGCGTTGTGCCAGTTAAGTCACATGATACCGGAGCGTCACACTGACTGGCCTCTTAAAAGCAGGAGAACTCCGACAAATGTGTTTTTATTTCACCCGGAAATAAGAATGTATATGTACTTTTGGAAAATGATGTCATGGTGTGTAATGAAGTGTGGTAAGGACAACTCATCCAACCGCAAAGTAGAGGGTATCCTAGAACATGGTCGATCCTAATGCTTTCGTTGAAAGATCGACTCTGACATTTAACACAGCCATCTTTATTTGCTGAAGCCATAGAAGGAAGCAAAATATTAAGGTTATATACACGGGCCCGTATTACCTAAAATTTGTGATGAAGAGAGGCAATATGTAGCCAGACTAACTAATAATGAAAGCTATTAAAGAAAGAAAAAATAAACGAAAGTTAACAAACAATGACGCATGTCGTTTTCCAAATGGAAACTGGCTGGATTGTCAGTGTATCCCTTGTTAGGCTGCGCAGTATAACATAGGTAGATTTGGGCAAATATGCCATCTTAATTGTGCAGCGATCATCCATCATCAGGGGAGATAACTCTAAGAGACAAAACAGAACACATGTACCACTCCCGTGAGTGTCCTGGGTCGGTGGGTAGCTGAAAGTCATTCCTCAACTGCATACTCAGAAACTTCCCATTCATAAAATTGCGGCCAGCTCCAACGGAGACAGAAACCGGGGGATTTTTCTTGATACACGGAAGTCATTCGGAAATAACTGAGAAGTAAAATCTAATATCTTCTGATTATTGCACCTTTGAACCGGAGCTAGGCCTTCAATTCTGTACCACAGGGCTTCCTTTAAGAGAAATATATATACTTATACGGATCTTACTGTTAAAAGTGTATGCAGAGCATATATATATATATATATATATATATATATATATATATATATATATATATATATATATATATATATATATATATATATATATATATATATATATATATATATCTTAAGTGTTTTTGTAAGTCTTAAGTGTTTTATATATATATATATATATTTTCCACAGAGGCTATATATATTCTATGGTCAGAGAGTTTTCTTTGCCTTGCACAAGACTACTCGGGGTGAGAGACTGTAGTATAACCTGGAACAACTGACCACCTTCCAGACGATCTTGTTACAGCTGGTCAAGACTGGATGGCAGGCGACAAGGCGATGGTTTGAGGTCAGGCTCTTTCATGTCTGTTGTTCGCAACAGTTTGGTGGAATGAATGGATGCTAGGAATTTAACGTCGTACTTTAACAACTTTTCGAAGTCATATGACGACGAGGAACCATTATGCATGTGTACATATACTGTGTCTTCTTGTGGCATGTCCAGTCCATGCCGCCAAAGTGCTGCCACCACTGAAGAATCATGCCGACGACACCAGATATGGCACCTCACCCTGTCCCAGTCACATTATACTGACACCGTGTCAGCCAGTCCTATTTCCTTGCTCCAAACTCTCAATGCTGGGTGCCAAGCGTGGCAATAGCAAGTACAATTTAAAGTCTTTGGTATGACCCGACCCTGGTTTGATCCCGACTTCTAGATTTCAGTTGGATTGACAGTGTGTGTTTAAAACAATGCTATCCTTCACTGTTCACACACTGTAATCTCAATCTGTATGTTCTGCAATCATGCCTGTTCATGACTGGCCCATTGCTTTACCTCACATAAACGCCAATGATTTATCTAGCAAATCCAAACTTTAGTCCCAATCTGTATGTTCTGCAATCACGCCTGTTCATGACTGGCCCATTGCTTTACCTCACATAAACGCCAATGATTTATCTAGCAAATCCAAACTTTAGTCCCAGTCTGTATGTTCTGCAATCACGTCTGTTCATGACTGGCCCATTGCTTTACCTCACATAAACGCCAATGATTTATCTAGCAAATCCAAACTTTAGTCCCAATCTGTATGTTCTGCAATCACACCTGTTCATGACTGGCCCATTGCTTTACCTCACATAAACGCCAAAAATTTATCTAGCAAATCCAAACTTTAGTTCCAGTCTGTATGTTCTGCAATCACGACTGTTCATGACTGGCCCATTGCTTTACCTCACATAAACGCCGATGATTTATTTAACAAATCCAATCTTCAGTCCCAATCTGTATGTTCTGCAATCACGCCTGTTCATGACTGGCCCATTGCTTTACCACACATAAACGCCAAATGATTTATCTAGCAAATCCAAACTTTAGTCCCAATCTGTATGTTCTGCAATCACGCCTGTTCATGACTGGCCCATTGCTTTACCTCACATAAACGCCAAATGATTTATCTAGCAAATCCAAACTTTAGTCCCAATCTGTATGTTCTGCAATCACGCCTGTTCATGACTGGCCCATTGCTTTACCTAACATAAACGCCAATGATTTATCTAACAAATCAAAACTTCAGTCCCAATCTGTATGTTCTGCAATCACGCCTGTTCATGACTGGCCCATTGCTTTACCTAACATAAACGCCGATGATTTATCTAGCAAATCCAAACTTCAGTCCCAATCTGTATGTTCTGCAATCACGCCTGTTCATGACTGGCCCATTGCTTTACCTCACATAAACGCCAAAATTTTATCTAACAAATCCAAACTTTAGTCCCAGTCTGTATGTTCTGCAATCACGCCTGTTCATGACTGGCCCATTGCTTTACCTCACATAAACGCCGATGATTTATCTAGCAAATCCAAACTTTAGTCTCAGTCTGTATGTTCTGCAATCACACCTGTTCATGACTGGCCCATTGCTTTACCTCACATAAACGCCAATGATTTATCTAGCAAATCCAAACTTTAGTCCCAATCTGTATGTTCTGCAATCACGCCTGTTCATGACTGGCCCATTGCTTTACCTCACATAAACGCCAAAAATTTATCTAGGAAATCCAAACTTTAGTCCCAATCTGTATGTTCTGCAATCACGTCTGTTCATGACTGGCCCATTGCTTTACCTCACATAAACTCCAAAAATTTATCTAGCAAATCCAAACTTTAGTCCCAATCTGTATGTTCTGCAATCACGTCTGTTCATGACTGGCCCATTGCTTTACCTCACATAATCTCCAAAAATTTATCTAGCAAATCCAAACTTTAGTCCCAATCTGTATGTTCTGCAATCACGCCTGTTCATGACTGGCCCATTGCTTTACCTCACATAAACGCCAAAAAATTATCTAGCAAATCCAAACTTTAGTCCCAATCTGTATGTTCTGCAATCACGCCTGTTCATGACTGGCCCATTGCTTTACCTCACATCAACGCCAATGATTTATCCAGCAAATCCAAACTTTAGTCCCAATCTGTATGTTCTGCAATCACACCTGTTCATGACTGGCCCATTGCTTTACCTCACATAAACGCCAATGATTTATCTAGCAAATCCAAACTTTAGTCCCAGTCTGTATGTTCTGCAATCACGTCTGTTCATGACTGGCCCATTGCTTTACCTCACATAAACGCCAATGATTTATCTAGCAAATCCAAACTTTAGTCCCAATCTGTATGTTCTGCAATCACACCTGTTCATGACTGGCCCATTGCTTTACCTCACATAAACGCCAAAAATTTATCTAGGAAATCCAAACTTTAGTCCCAATCTGTATGTTCTGCAATCACGTCTGTTCATGACTGGCCCATTGCTTTACCTCACATAAACTCCAAAAATTTATCTAGCAAATCCAAACTTTAGTCCCAATCTGTATGTTCTGCAATCACGCCTGTTCATGACTGGCCCATTGCTTTACCTCACATAAACGCCAAAAATTTATCTAGCAAATCCAAACTTCAGTCCCAATCTGTATGTTCTGCAATCACGCCTGTTCATGACTGGCCCATTGCTTTACCTCACATCAACGCCATTGATTTATCCAGCAAATCCAAACTTTAGTCCCAATCTTTATGTTCTGCAATCACACCTGTTCATGACTGGCCCATTGCTTTACCTAACATAAACGCCAATGATTTATCTAGCAAATCCAAACTTTAGTCCCAGTCTGTATGTTCTGCAATCACGCCTGTTCATGACTGGCCCATTGCTTTACCTCACATAAACGCCAATGATTTATCTAGCAAATCCAAACTTTAGTCCCAATCTGTATGTTCTGCAATCACACCTGTTCATGACTGGCCCATTGCTTTACCTCACATAAACGCCAAAAATTTATCTAGCAAATCCAAACTTTAGTTCCAGTCTGTATGTTCTGCAATCACGACTGTTCATGACTGGCCCATTGCTTTACCTCACATAAACGCCGATGATTTATTTAACAAATCCAATCTTCAGTCCCAATCTGTATGTTCTGCAATCACACCTGTTCATGACTGGCCCATTGCTTTACCTCACATAAACGCAAAAAATTTATCTAGCAAATCCAAACTTTAGTTCCAGTCTGTATGTTCTGCAATCACACCTGTTCATGACTGGCCCATTGCTTTACCTCACATAAACGCCAATGATTTATCTAGCAAATCCAAACTTTAGTCCCAATCTGTATGTTCTGCAATCACACCTGTTCATGACTGGCCCATTGCTTTACCTCACATAAACGCCAAAAATTTATCTGGCAAATCCAAACTTTAGTCCCAGTCTGTATGTTCTGCAATCACGACTGTTCATGACTGGCCCATTGCTTTACCTCACATAAACGCCGATGATTTATTTAACAAATCCAATCTTCAGTCCCAATCTGTATGTTCTGCAATCACGCCTGTTCATGACTGGCCCATTGCTTTACCACACATAAACGCCAAATGATTTATCTAGCAAATCCAAACTTTAGTCCCAATCTGTATGTTCTGCAATCACACCTGTTCATGACTGGCCCATTGCTTTACCTCACATAAACGCCAAATGATTTATCTAGCAAATCCCAACTTTAGTCCCAATCTGTATGTTCTGCAATCACGCCTGTTCATGACTGGCCCATTGCTTTACCTAACATAAACGCCAATGATTTATCTAACAAATCCAAACTTCAGTCCCAATCTGTATGTTCTGCAATCACGCCTGTTCATGACTGGCCCATTGCTTTACTTAACATAAACGCCGATGATTTATCTAGCAAATCCAAACTTCAGTCCCAATCTGTATGTTCTGCAATCACGCCTGTTCATGACTGGCCCATTGCTTTACCTCACATAAACGCCAAAATTTTATCTAACAAATCCAAACTTTAGTCCCAGTCTGTATGTTCTGCAATCACGCCTGTTCATGACTGGCCCATTGCTTTACCTCACATAAACGCCAATGATTTATCTAGCAAATCCAAACTTTAGTCCCAATCTGTATGTTCTGCAATCACACCTGTTCATGACTGGCCCATTGCTTTACCTCACATAATCTCCAAAAATTTATCTAGCAAATCCAAACTTTAGTCCCAATCTGTATGTTCTGCAATCACGCCTGTTCATGACTGGCCCATTGCTTTACCTCACATAAACGCCAAAAAATTATCTAGCAAATCCAAACTTTAGTCCCAATCTGTATGTTCTGCAATCACGTCTGTTCATGACTGGCCCATTGCTTTACCTCACATCAACGCCAATGATTTATCCAGCAAATCCAAACTTTAGTCCCAATCTGTATGTTCTGCAATCACACCTGTTCATGACTGGCCCATTGCTTTACCTCACATAAACGCCAATGATTTATCTAGCAAATCCAAACTTTAGTCCCAGTCTGTATGTTCTGCAATCACGTCTGTTCATGACTGGCCCATTGCTTTACCTCACATAAACGCCAATGATTTATCTAGCAAATCCAAACTTTAGTCCCAATCTGTATGTTCTGCAATCACACCTGTTCATGACTGGCCCATTGCTTTACCTCACATAAACGCCAAAAATTTATCTAGGAAATCCAAACTTTAGTCCCAATCTGTATGTTCTGCAATCACGTCTGTTCATGACTGGCCCATTGCTTTACCTCACATAAACTCCAAAAATTTATCTAGCAAATCCAAACTTTAGTCCCAATCTGTATGTTCTGCAATCACGCCTGTTCATGACTGGCCCATTGCTTTACCTCACATAAACGCCAAAAATTTATCTAGCAAATCCAAACTTTAGTCCCAATCTGTATGTTCTGCAATCACGCCTGTTCATGACTGGCCCATTGCTTTACCTCACATAAACGCCAATGATTTATCTAGCAAATCCAAACTTTAGTCCCAATCTGTATGTTCTGCAATCACACCTGTTCATGACTGGCCCATTGCTTTACCTCACATAAACGCCAAAAATTTATCTAGGAAATCCAAACTTTAGTCCCAATCTGTATGTTCTGCAATCACGTCTGTTCATGACTGGCCCATTGCTTTACCTCACATAAACTCCAAAAATTTATCTAGCAAATCCAAACTTTAGTCCCAATCTGTATGTTCTGCAATCACGCCTGTTCATGACTGGCCCATTGCTTTACCTCACATAAACGCCAAAAATTTATCTAGCAAATCCAAACTTTAGTCCCAATCTGTATGTTCTGCAATCACGCCTGTTCATGACTGGCCCATTGCTTTACCTCACATCAACGCCAATGATTTATCCAGCAAATCCAAACTTTAGTCCCAATCTTTATGTTCTGCAATCACACCTGTTCATGACTGGCCCATTGCTTTACCTAACATAAACGCCAATGATTTATCTAACAAATCCAAACTTCAGTCCCAATCTGTATGTTCTGCAATCACGCCTGTTCATGACTGGCCCATTGCTTTACTTAACATAAACGCCGATGATTTATCTAGCAAATCCAAACTTCAGTCCCAATCTGTATGTTCTGCAATCACGCCTGTTCATGACTGGCCCATTGCTTTACCTCACATAAACGCCAAAATTTTATCTAACAAATCCAAACTTTAGTCCCAGTCTGTATGTTCTGCAATCACGCCTGTTCATGACTGGCCCATTGCTTTACCTCACATAAACGCCAATGATTTATCTAGCAAATCCAAACTTTAGTCCCAATCTGTATGTTCTGCAATCACGTCTGTTCATGACTGGCCCATTGCTTTACCTCACATAATCTCCAAAAATTTATCTAGCAAATCCAAACTTTAGTCCCAATCTGTATGTTCTGCAATCACGCCTGTTCATGACTGGCCCATTGCTTTACCTCACATAAACGCCAAAAAATTATCTAGCAAATCCAAACTTTAGTCCCAATCTGTATGTTCTGCAATCACGTCTGTTCATGACTGGCCCATTGCTTTACCTCACATAAACTCCAAAAATTTATCTAGCAAATCCAAACTTTAGTCCCAATCTGTATATTCTGCAATCACGCCTGTTCATGACTGGCCCATTGCTTTACCTCACATAAACGCCAAAAATTTATCTAGCAAATCCAAACTTTAGTCCCAATCTGTATGTTCTGCAATCACGCCTGTTCATGACTGGCCCATTGCTTTACCTCACATCAACGCCAATGATTTATCCAGCAAATCCAAACTTTAGTCCCAATCTGTATGTTCTGCAATCACACCTGTTCATGACTGGCCCATTGCTTTACCTCACATAAACGCCAATGATTTATCTAGCAAATCCAAACTTTAGTCCCAGTCTGTATGTTCTGCAATCACGTCTGTTCATGACTGGCCCATTGCTTTACCTCACATAAACGCCAATGATTTATCTAGCAAATCCAAACTTTAGTCCCAGTCTGTATGTTCTGCAATCACGCCTGTTCATGACTGGCCCATTGCTTTACCTCACATAAACGCCAAAAATTTATCTAGCAAATCCAAACTTTAGTCCCAATCTGTATGTTCTGCAATCACGCCTGTTCATGACTGGCCCATTGCTTTACCTCACATCAACGCCAATGATTTATCCAGCAAATCCAAACTTTAGTCCCAATCTTTATGTTCTGCAATCACACCTGTTCATGACTGGCCCATTGCTTTACCTAACATAAACGCCAATGATTTATCTAGCAAATCCAAACTTTAGTCCCAGTCTGTATGTTCTGCAATCACGCCTGTTCATGACTGGCCCATTGCTTTACCTCACATAAACGCCAATGATTTATCTAGCAAATCCAAACTTTAGTCCCAATCTGTATGTTCTGCAATCACACCTGTTCATGACTGGCCCATTGCTTTACCTCACATAAACGCCAAAAATTTATCTAGCAAATCCAAACTTTAGTTCCAGTCTGTATGTTCTGCAATCACGACTGTTCATGACTGGCCCATTGCTTTACCTCACATAAACGCCGATGATTTATTTAACAAATCCAATCTTCAGTCCCAATCTGTACGTTCTGCAATCACACCTGTTCATGACTGGCCCATTGCTTTACCTCACATAAACGCAAAAAATTTATCTAGCAAATCCAAACTTTAGTTCCAGTCTGTATGTTCTGCAATCACACCTGTTCATGACTGGCCCATTGCTTTACCTCACATAAACGCCAATGATTTATCTAGCAAATCCAAACTTTAGTCCCAATCTGTATGTTCTGCAATCACACCTGTTCATGACTGGCCCATTGCTTTACCTCACATAAACGCCAAAAATTTATCTAGCAAATCCAAACTTTAGTCCCAATCTGTATGTTCTGCAATCACGACTGTTCATGACTGGCCCATTGCTTTACCTCACATAAACGCCGATGATTTATTTAACAAATCCAATCTTCAGTCCCAATCTGTATGTTCTGCAATCACGCCTGTTCATGACTGGCCCATTGCTTTACCACACATAAACGCCAAATGATTTATCTAGCAAATCCAAACTTTAGTCCCAATCTGTATGTTCTGCAATCACACCTGTTCATGACTGGCCCATTGCTTTACCTCACATAAACGCCAAATGATTTATCTAGCAAATCCAAACTTTAGTCCCAATCTGTATGTTCTGCAATCACGCCTGTTCATGACTGGCCCATTGCTTTACCTAACATAAACGCCAATGATTTATCTAACAAATCCAAACTTCAGTCCCAATCTGTATGTTCTGCAATCACGCCTGTTCATGACTGGCCCATTGCTTTACTTAACATAAACGCCGATGATTTATCTAGCAAATCCAAACTTCAGTCCCAATCTGTATGTTCTGAAATCACGCCTGTTCATGACTGGCCCATTGCTTTACCTCACATAAACGCCAAAATTTTATCTAACAAATCCAAACTTTAGTCCCAGTCTGTATGTTCTGCAATCACGCCTGTTCATGACTGGCCCATTGCTTTACCTCACATAAACGCCAATGATTTATCTAGCAAATCCAAACTTTAGTCCCAGTCTGTATGTTCTGCAATCACACCTGTTCATGACTGGCCCATTGCTTTACCTCACATAAACGCCAATGATTTATCTAGCAAATCCAAACTTTAGTCCCAATCTGTATGTTCTGCAATCACGCCTGTTCATGACTGGCCCATTGCTTTACCTCACATAAAGGCCAAAAATTTATCTAGGAAATCCAAACTTTAGTCCCAATCTGTATGTTCTGCAATCACGTCTGTTCATGACTGGCCCATTGCTTTACCTCACATAAACTCCAAAAATTTATCTAGCAAATCCAAACTTTAGTCCCAATCTGTATGTTCTGCAATCACGCCTGTTCATGACTGGCCCATTGCTTTACCTCACATAAACGCCAAAAATTTATCTAGCAAATCCAAACTTTAGTCCCAATCTGTATGTTCTGCAATCACGCCTGTTCATGACTGGCCCATTGCTTTACCTCACATAAACGCCAAGAAATTATATAGCAAATCCAAACTTTAGTCCCAATCTGTATGTTCTGCAATCACGTCTGTTAATGACTGGCCCATTGCTTTACCTCACATAATCTCCAAAAATTTATCTAGCAAATCCAAACTTTAGTCCCAATCTGTATGTTCTGCAATCACACCTGTTCATGACTGGCCCATTGCTTTACCTCACATAAACGCCAAAAATTTATCTAGCAAATCCAAACTTTAGTCCCAATCTGTATGTTCTGCAATCACGCCTGTTCATGACTGGCCCATTGCTTTACCTCACATCAACGCCAATGATTTATCCAGCAAATCCAAACTTTAGTCCCAATCTGTATGTTCTGCAATCACACCTGTTCATGACTGGCCCATTGCTTTACCTCACATAAACGCCAATGATTTATCTAGCAGATCCAAACTTTAGTCCCAGTCTGTATGTTCTGCAATCACGCCTGTTCATGACTGGCCCATTGCTTTACCTCACATAAACGCCAATGATTTATCCAGCAAATCCAAACTTTAGTCCCAATCTGTATGTTCTGCAATCACACCTGTTCATGACTGGCCCATTGCTTTACCTCACATAAACGCCAAAAATTTATCTAGGAAATCCAAACTTTAGTCCCAATCTGTATGTTCTGCAATCACACCTGTTCATGACTGGCCCATTGCTTTACCTCACATAAACTCCAAAAATTTATCTAGCAAATCCAAACTTTAGTCCCAATCTGTATGTTCTGCAATCACGCCTGTTCATGACTGGCCCATTGCTTTACCTCACATAAACGCCAAAAATTTATCTAGGAAATCCAAACTTTAGTCCCAATCTGTATGTTCTGCAATCACACCTGTTCATGACTGGCCCATTGCTTTACCTCACATAAACGCCAATGATTTATCTAGCAAATCCAAACTTTAGTCCCAGTCTGTATGTTCTGTAATCACGCCTGTTCATGACTGGCCCATTGCTTTACCTCACATAAACGCCAATGATTTATCTAGCAAATCCAAACTTTAGTCCCAATCTGTATGTTCTGCAATCACACCTGTTCATGACTGGCCCATTGCTTTACCTCACATAAACGCCAAAAATTTATCTAGCAAATCCAAACTTTAGTTCCAGTCTGTATGTTCTGCAATCACGACTGTTCATGACTGGCCCATTGCTTTACCTCACATCAACGCCGATGATTTATTTAACAAATCCAATCTTCAGTCCCAATCTGTATGTTCTGCAATCACACCTGTTCATGACTGGCCCATTGCTTTACCTCACATAAACGCCAAAAATTTATCTAGCAAATCCAAACTTTAGTTCCAGTCTGTATGTTCTGCAATCTCGACTGTTCATGACTGGCCCATTGCTTTACCTCACATAAACGCCGATGATTTATTTAACAAATCCAATCTTCAGTCCCAATCTGTATGTTCTGCAATCACGCCTGTTCATGACTGGCCCATTGCTTTACCTCACATAAACGCCAAATGATTTATCTAGCAAATCCAAACTTTAGTCCCAATCTGTATGTTCTGCAATCACGCCTGTTCATGACTGGCCCATTGCTTTACCTCACATAAACGCCAAATGATTTATCTAGCAAATCCAAACTTTAGTCCCAATCTGTATGTTCTGCAATCACGCCTGTTCATGACTGGCCCATTGCTTTACCTAACATAAACGCCAATGATTTATCTAACAAATCCAAACTTCAGTCCCAATCTGTATGTTCTGCAATCACGTCTGTTCATGACTGGCCCATTGCTTTACCTAACATAAACGCCGATGATTTATCTAGCAAATCCAAACTTCAGTCCCAATCTGTATGTTCTGCAATCACGCCTGTTCATGACTGGCCCATTGCTTTACCTCACATAAACGCCAAAATTTTATCTAACAAATCCAAACCTTAGTCCCAGTCTGTATGTTCTGCAATCACGCCTGTTCATGACTGGCCCATTGCTTTACCTCACATAAACGCCAATGATTTATCTAGCAAATCCAAACTTTAGTCCCAGTCTGTATGTTCTGCAATCACACCTGTTCATGACTGGCCCATTGCTTTACCTCACATAAACGCCAATGATTTATCTAGCAAATCCAAACTTTAGTCCCAATCTGTATGTTCTGCAATCACACCTGTTCATGACTGGCCCATTGCTTTACCTCACATAAACGCCAAAAATTTATCTAGGAAATCCAAACTTTAGTCCCAATCTGTATGTTCTGCAATCACGTCTGTTCATGACTGGCCCATTGCTTTACCTCACATAAACTCCAAAAATTTATCTAGCAAATCCAAACTTTAGTCCCAATCTGTATGTTCTGCAATCACGCCTGTTCATGACTGGCCCATTGCTTTACCTCACATAAACGCCAAAAATTTATCTAGCAAATCCAAACTTTAGTCCCAATCTGTATGTTCTGCAATCACGCCTGTTCATGACTGGCCCATTGCTTTACCTCACATCAACGCCAATGATTTATCCAGCAAATCCAAACTTTAGTCCCAATCTGTATGTTCTGCAATCACACCTGTTCATGACTGGCCCATTGCTTTACCTCACATAAACGCCAATGATTTATCTAGCAAATCCAAACTTTTCACTTTAATTTGCCGACAGGTGACCATTAAGAATTAGTTATTCGAATCATTCTGACATCACTAAAAGCCTTTTTGTTTCAGGTTTCTGTGACGTAGGTTTGGAATTTTAGGTCACAGCCCCAATTTGAGCTGTGGAAAACGACCATATGTTTACGGCGACAAAGGGTAGGGTGATTTTCTCCCTGACACGGAAGATAATGACTGTGCTTTGTGATACCACGAGATTATCCTGATTGGCGTAGTCACGCAGAAATACAGACATCCGCAGCCTCTCTAACTTGTTATCTTGTCCCCACTGTAACGTAACACCTACCTGACAGCCTTTACTTTGTGACTCCCCAGGATCTGAACCACGTGGAAACAGTTTATTTTATTCTTCCGTAGGTAAAGGGAAAACGGCATCGGACTTTCCTGATGAGTGACGTCTTTACATGGTGGATGTGGACAATCTGCTCAGGTATAAATACCGCTTCCTTGTGTTACTGTTAAGAGCACCACTAGCGACCTTCCACATTATCATAACTTTTTTCAAAGATGACCTGAACCCAAGCATGCGCTGCTTACTCCTTAGCGTGCATGCGCTGCTTTCTCCTTACAGCGCATGAGCATACTCCCTACGCTCGCTTTACATCGCTGCCACCATTAGGCAAGCTTAATTGACTTTTGGAGCCTGTGCAACACATGTAAGCTTGTTTAGACTTAGCCTCATCACTGGTGTCCTCCCGCGGAACTATTTAATTAGCATTCATTAATAAAACATCTACGATACATTGCGATATCAGGGCCCGTATTTCCATGTATCAAAACGTTTAAGGTTTAAGTCTGAAATTCAAACAAGTACAATTAAAATATTTTGCTCTAGGAAGTTTAAAATTATGACAACATAGAGTGAGGAGGTACGTCACCATGGTAAATGCACCTGACAATTACGACAGCTCTGTAGGACGGGCCTTGAAGAGCAGCTGAAATCTGTACTTAACAACCCGGCCCCGTGATTTAAAATGGCAACTGATGAAGTTGGTTTCTTGTCTGGTCCTCTGCAAGTGCTCTTTAATTTTTCACTAAGCATGCCACTGTGGCCTTTGTTGTTCACAGACAAGACAGTCAACTAAATTAAGATTTATCTCAGGACTAAAATTACTCGTTTCTGTGGCGTGACGTCAGCTACGATTGCCGAATGGGTAGAGTGTACGCTTGGAAGTCGGGTTTAGCGCGCGCAGATTCGGAATTAGTCCGTGACAATGTTCACGCGCTCTGTGATCAGCAGTCATAACGGACCAATCAGCAGATCGGATTTCACATGGCCATCATTTGTCTTCAGAAGGTAGATTGATAACTGCTTATATCGACGGTCACGTCCTCGGGAGACTTGCTTTAGAGCGCTGAGATGAAAGCATAAAACTTCTCCCTAAATTATCGTGACTAGACCTGAACTTTGACGTTCCCGATCTTCACGGACGAAAGAACTGTTTTTTGACGTGGAACTTCACGAGACTTGTTTACGTGCTGCCAGATCACGCGATGCGTTAAGAAACAAGCACGTAATAGGAATAAATTAGATGACTGCATTCAAAGCTGATTTCCGCGAAAGTCACTTCTCGCTGTTTCTTATGCAATTTGGTTATTTTTCCTAAATTCTTAACTATATAATCTTTGATCCTGGATTATTGATATAATGATTGCATAATAATTTGAATGTGTAATTGATTGATTGATTGATCTTATTTTTGAGAAATAAATTATTTTCGTTGAACGACAATGAAGCTAATAACGACTTTGAACGACTAATGAAATGAAGGTATTGAATCCGTAGCACGATGTTTTAACTTATAATAAATATATTTTTCAGCAAGGTGTTGAAAGGCAAATAAATAAATAAATAAATAAATGAATAAATAAATAAATGTCTGGAAGTTATCTTAGCTACCCATTTGGGGACTCGGTTAATTGTCCCTAGTTAAATTACTGCGGGCAATGTCTGCGTGCTGACAGCTGTTGATGCCGGCGGAGAGGAACTTCAGCCATATTGACCTCAATGCGGGACGAATAGCAACGTTCGGAGATTTTACACGCAACGTGGTACACTATATCAACGTTAATTCCTTGTGAATCAATCAGCTTTTGTCTCCAAACAGGACACGGACAAGGTAGGCCTACTGATGGCATCGCAAAATCACCCTTCAGGCCTCTCAACAGCACCTTCCCCCCACTTTCCTCTCACTGACCAATGTTCAATTCACTGTAGGTAACATTTATTTATTTATTTCATTGGTGTTTTACGCCGTGCTCAAGAATATTTTACTTATACGACGTCGGCCAACATTATGGTGGGAGGAAACCGCGCAGAGCCCTGGGGAAACTCACGACCATCCGTAGGTTGCCGTCAGACCTTCCCACTTACGGCCGGAGAGGAAGCCAGCATGAGCTGGACTTGAACTCACAGACACCGCATTGGTGAGAGGTTTCTGGGTAATTACGCTGCGCTAACCCGCTAACCAACTGAGCCACGCAGGTCCCCTTGTCGATAACATTGTCAATGGCTCGAATCCAGCTAAGTAAGAACGGTTCGGCACGCATCAAAGACATAGTCTGTTAATTTCACCAGAAAATCTGCTGTCTGAGTTATTCTCGAACGTATTCTGTAATTATAAAGCAATGTGCCATAATCAACATAATATCATGTTAATCTGATATATTCTTTTTGTTCGATTAACAGAATATGTGTGCTGTAATTACTAAAAACAATTCACTTTTTTCTAAATTAACAGATTATTTTTTGGGAACAGCGTTATAAACTCAGAAGATTTGTCAGGTACATGCGCAGTGGTTTACTTCTGGTAGCCCGGTGTCCTCAACCTATAAACACGCATGTAGTATAGGTGAATACATCTTGGGCAGGTTAATAAAACCAACTAGATGAATAAACAAGATAATTAACTAAAACTGGCTTGAGAACAGTTGTCCGCTGGTATTTATTGATTTCATTATTTATTTCATTGCTGCCATACGCCAGTATTATGGCGAGAGAGAACCGAGCAGAGATGAAGGGAAACCCATGAACATCCGTGGGTTGCTGCCAGACCCTCCGTCGTCCGACCGGAGAGGACACCAATGTGACCTGGGCTCGAAATTACAGCGACCGCATTGGTGAGAGGCTCCTGGGTCATTGCACCCTAACAGGCTAACCACTAGGGTCTGGGAAGAACAGGCTCTGGTTCGCTTTGCTACGCTAGCGAGTTCGCTACCCATTTGTGTCCGTTGATAAGGACTTGACAAACAATTTGTGTTACATATGCTCATTGCAGACATCTCAAGAGAATGGCGACGTGACCTTCTTCATCAAATAATATTATATATTTAATAATGTATATTAGTAACAAGGAAGGGAATTAGAGAGGTCAACTTTTGCAAGGCTCACAGTATGTCAATTTATCATGTCCGTCGAATCCACATTTCTGTGACTTCGAATCCAACAGGATGCTTTTGACTGAAACACTTATAACAATGCATATAACGACCTGACATGTGTGTGTACTTTTTAGATATCATTTTTGTATCATTCTTCTTGCGTTGTTTTAGAAATAAAAGCAGAAAGCCGTTATCACATTATCAAATACAAACGATTCAACCCAATCTGTCCAACCAAGACTGTGCCACGTGCTGAAAGTTAACAGCCAGGCAAACATGTCTGCAGCCGGCCATCACAAAGGCCGTCACCGTGTCAATCAGAGGAAATCGGTCCGCTCGGACCAGCCATTAATCAGTTCACTGTAATCACAGACAAATTACCACTGTGGCTGTCACGAACTTGTTGACGCATTAATATATGGGCGTGATCTCAACATTCCTAGATATGCCTGCAGCGAGTAGAAGACATCCCTTAGAGAAAATGGCAGCCATTTTGAAGGAGAAAAGAACGGGTTATGAATATTATTATATGTTAATTAGTATGGACGGGAGACCGTTATTTCCGATAAGTGTTGTAGTGAATTGAACTCAAAATTGATTTCCACCCAAAGAACATCACTGGAGATAAGAAAGCACGGAAGGCGAATGGCCAAGAAGTCGGTACACAAGTTACAGGCGAATTCCAACAATAAATCAGTGCGGGTAAACGATAATTAAGCGCATGGTCAAACATTCCATTTCGACTTCAAAAGAGAAAAAAAAAAGACTGTCGATTTTTCCATTTGTTTAATTTGTGTGCAAATTGATCGCTACTTTTGCATGATAGAAGCTGGGGTCATTTTACACAATCAAAGTCAAGTCGTTTTTTCACAGCCTCACAAAGCAGCCAAAGGTATTGGCAAATTGAGTAGATGAAACAGAGGGGAATGAATCGAGTATCGAACATCTGCTCCAATTTGACTGAAAAAATACAACAGTTACCCACAGTGAAATGTGCTTCGATTAGGGTAATGTCAAAGCAAATATCATAGAGAAAATGGTGGAGCGTAAAAAAAAAACCACAATAGAAATGAAACTGGCAAATATTGGTCTACATCAATTATTTCTTTTTCATTCCACTGAGAAAAATGTTTTAAACTTCGAAGTATTCAGCACTTAGATCGGGACAATAAATGTTTGTAAAAACTGACAAGTGAACGGTGACAAATAAGTGGAGTTAGAAGAAAAAATCCGTTTCCGTTACATGTAGTGTAATTCTTCTAATGTGTAGGCCAGAGACTGGGAGTGCTGAAAGCAAGAAATTACAATTCTCTAAGTTTTCAGAAAAGATATGTCAAAAAGGCAACTTCGCATTTGCAGAATGAATTATGTTGAAAATGGGAAGTACAAGGTCGTTAGTATGGGCGAATACTATAATGGCCAGGTCTAGCCTGAAGCATTACACCATTGCAGCTGTAGTGAACCACATGGGGTGCGTGCGGTGCGCTCTTTTGTGAACTTGTGCGAGGTCAGGTGACCGCAATTTCATGCGACTGAGCGTGTGAACACGTGTGCATTAAACGTGTACGACATCTGATCGCCCCAGGCCAGGACTATACATTCAAATACGTCTACGTCTTTTGCGACCGCAATGTCAACAAGTAGCGCTTTTTTTAGACGTTGCGTACCTTCTCAGACCATACGAAACCGCTTACGTGGTCCCCCTCTTCGTGACCGAAATCTTTATCTTGGACCGATTCTTCAACAGGTAAACCGAGCTGAACGTCTGCGATGGGTACAATTTCACCTGTGTTGGAACCAGAGACAATGGAAAAGGGTTGTGTTTAGCGATGAAAAAGTGCGAGTGCGGCGTTGGAGCGGTCAACGTCACGCCCAGTGCTGCGTACAGGAAGTTGATCGATTTCGTGGCGGTAGAGTAATGATTTGTGGCGCTTTCTTCGGGAACGTGCACTCACATCATCTCGCGGGATATCGTGGCTAGGTCTTTGTCTCGGACCTATAGTCCTACATGGTTGCTCATGGCCCAGGCCTCCAATTCCAACATGAAACTGCGACACCACACACAGCTGTTTGGACACGAAATTATTGACGTCATGTAGTGGTTATCGAGGTCACCTTAACTCAATCCCATCGAACACGTCAGCTATGCCCTTGAAGATGTCTTGGTGCCTTGAGAGGTCAACCCCAGAATGATGAAGATTTGGGCACCAATCTGGTACAGGAATGGCCCATGTTGTCAGATGTTATGTTCACGGGTGTTAGGCAGTCAAAGTGACGACGCTGTCTTGCTGTTGTAACTGCGAGAGGGGGCATACGCGGTACTGAACAGGCTTCAATGCAGATGGCTAGCCCATTATGCTACTGTTGACTTTGGAGGGTGCCCCAAGCGCACCTTAATGCCTAATCATGCTGTAGTGTACGCTCATTATGTCTATAATCAAGATTTATCCGCTAGCAGATACATTTTGTTCTATATTGGTATACTTTGATGAGATAGTAACACATGTAAAATTTTTTTTACTATACCTTTTGTACATCAGATGTACTGCTTCCCACCAGAATGCTAGCTGCAGTCGTATAAGTGACATATTCTTGACTACGACGTTAAACACCAATCAAATAAATAAATAAATAAATGAGATGTACTGACCATATGGGGGAGTAAAAGCCGTGTATTCATGGTACAAATGGAGCAGACCAGATGTCCCAAAAATTAGAGGAATCACATTAGCTAAATGTCTCAAACAGGAGGCGCGCTTTGTGGTAATAACGTACCACTGACTATCCCTGACGACATTGACCAGTAAGCAGATCGGAAGTCACATAACCATCATTTGTCTCCGACAGGCAGATCAGTAACTGCTCACATAGACCGCCACTTTCCCATGAGACACGCTGACATAAAATAAAAACTTCCCCCCAAATTACAGGGTAGGGAAACCCGATTTTAGAAGCACCCAAACTTCCAGGGCGAAAGGACTATTTTTTTTCAGTGTAACTTTATGAGCCTTGTATGGATTAACTAATAACGTCATCCGCAAAGAGACCCGGGTATTGAGAATTATAGCACTGGCCCAGAAAGCTGGACATATAGACTTCGTGGACATCTGTGAAAGCCAATCCATCCTCTGTTTAAACGATGTTGTCTCTTCTTCTAGAGAAAATAATGTTTTTGTTGTGAAAGTAGGTGATCCTCGTGGCCTACATTTGCAATATATGGTATTTGCAACACACCACCGTCGTATAAGTGAAATATTCTTGAGTATGGAGTAAAACATCGATGAAGAAACTAAACAAACAACTTACTATTGGCTATTCAGCCTTAAACTGCCCTCACTGCGGCGTTAAATGTTAATGATACATTTATAGTGGTAGAGTCTGGAGGCCAGATTAAGACGGTTAACCCTGACGGTGGTAAACTGACAAGAGGCCATCTTTCCGGGGCTAAGCGTGACCATTTGCCAATTATCTCACTGTCGCTGTTCTGGTTTTATTTTCTGTGACGTACGTCTTTTATTATATTATGCCTGTAGGCGTAATGTCCTGGACACTGACCACGATTTGAGCGGTCACCACGAGAAAACCCACGCATGCTCTCCCAACACACCTGAAAACTACGCTGTCGGGATCTGTCTGGTTTAATTTGAACCGCTAAACATAATTCACAAAGCGATTCTTCCAACAAAAACAACACTTGGAAAGAGTGTCTGTGTCGTTGTCACATGACTGAAATCTCCCACGGACGGCCATAACGTCATGTCTGTGTCGTTGTCACATGACTGAAACCTCCCACGGAAGGCCATGACGTCATGTCTGTGTCGTTGTCACATGACTGAAATCTCCCACGGACAGCCATGACGTCATGTCTGTGTCGTTGTCACATGACTGAATCCTCCAACAGCCGGCCATGACGTCATGTCTGTGTCGTTGTCACATGATTGAAACCTCCCACGGATGGCCATGACGTCATGTCTGTGTCGTTGTCACATGATTGAAACCTCCCAGAGACCGCCTGTGTCATCGTCATAGCATATATGAAAAACTACTGGGTCTCTCATTACAGTCTGTGTAGGTATATCGGCACCAGCATATGTGAATTGACCCAGTTTCGTGATCAGAGATTTTAGACCAAATCTTAGTCTACCAGATCACGGCTATCTCATTGAAGCATGTTACTGTATCTGGTGATATAGAAAGTCAAAAAAGTGCTTATCTTGTGATGCTAAGACTACGTGGAAAACATCTACGGCATCTTTTGGTATGAAGTTATTGAGGGTTATACTGATGAATCTTTGTGCAAATATAAGTATTAAATAAACTTTCACAGAACTTCACCTTCTCAAAGACAAATATTGTGTTCTGATCTTGTAAATGCTGCAATTGTTAACCCAGTTCTGAGAACTATTCTTTGTCCACCGAAAAAGGGAAGCTTAATTTCTAAAGCTGCGTGGAATTATTTATGTAGGATCCACAGATGTTATTTATTTATTTGACGTTCTGTTTTTACTGCTGCGGCAATGGTTCTCTATGGATTGACCACTGTTGATAAGAACAGGCTGAAACACTTCTCATTTCCTTGGCGCAAATCATTTCATGGAATGAAGTCGTGATTTAAACTAATGTATGTCTGTGCAGAGCTTCACCTGAATATCCAAAGTGAACACACGCATCCACGTGCATGTAAAACACGCAGGGATTTGCAGGTCTTAACCTGAATAGAATTATGTTTGTCTGTCTGATCTGAATAGGGGTTAACAATCGCCCATTTACCATGAGAAATGTTTAGGCCTATAGCTGCTGGTAAAAGACTTTGAATCAGATAAAGTACACGTCCATACAACAAAAGAGACTGGTGACTGAATGGGACAGATAAGAGAATGAATGTTTTAGTAAGACGCCTAAATCTATCTCAAAGTGGATCCGTCAAATCACACACTAAGCACCTGTCGTCTGGGGAAGAATTTCTATGTGGAAGCAGAGGAATCTGTGTTCCTCAAAGCCCGTGTCAGGGAAAACGAAGGGAAACTCAAAAACAGAAAACATAGAAAAGGTTGAAATAAAGGTTGAAATTTTTGTATATTGATCTACCGTACTAGAAAGACTTCACGCCATTCTATAGTCTAGCACAGTAATACACCAGAGAAAGATAAGACAACACGTCTTCATCGTTGAAGGCCCCAAGCCGCACTCTTTATTCAGAGAAGATCGCGTGGCATGTACATCAGTATGCAAAGTGATACGTCACTGATACGTCACAAGACGTGATATATTACAGAAATGACGTTGTAACGCCAACAAAACACCGGTAAAAGTTCTAGTCTGAGTTTGTTTACACGACACCCGCGCGGTGTTGTGTACCCAAAGTCCACCTCATCACGTTTTAATTTTGACCTCGGACTTATTTCTTTTTCACTAAAAGCCTTTTTGGCTCTGGTTTCTGTGAATTTGGTTTTAATTTTCAGGCCACTACGCCAATTTGAAATGAGGAAATCGACCATGTGTTTAAAATGACTAAGTATATGGTGATTCTTTCCCTGTCGTTGAAGAGAATGGCTGTGTTGTAAAATGAAAATACAACATGTTGACGGACATTGTCACGCACATGCTGTTGCCATCCCTATATCTTTAGTGCTATAAAAAACGACTGCCGGCTTCCTCTCTGGTCGTATTATTTCTTACACATTCATTTAGGAACTATTAGTATGTTATTTTGGAAACGCGTCTTTTGAAAATCGACTTGGGATGTCCTTCCATGGTCTAACAGTGGTATGCGGAGGTATGATCAACTGGGCACTAAGATTCTAGTATTTTTTGTAGTTAATTCTGTGTTGTTAACACATAGATGTAGTAAATGATTGATAATTCATCTAAGTATTGTTAAAAAATTTATGGATAGTTTATGGGATTATTTTCTTCATTCAACCCTGGGGTAATGGAATGAGGCTTGAGTGACTGTCAAACTAAATTGAATATGTCAGCCGTACATTTTCCCACCCGCGCACTCGGCATCCGGGTTACTGGCCATCACGACTTTCAAGCATCTCTTAATCCCACTCAAACATCACCAGCTTCACCTGGAAATCAATACAGTTCAACTACAACATATACCCCAGACACTCACATCTAAATGTCGACATTGATATTCCCACCATTCCTAGTATATGTGACCGGAACTTCAGGTTTAGCGCGCGCTGAACCGGAATTAGCCCGTGACAATCTCCTCGAGATCTACAGTTGGCGGTCATAACTACCACTGCTTGTCCCTGACGATATTGGCCAATCAGCGGATCGGATGTCACATGATCATCATTTGTCTACGGCAGCTAGATCAGTAATTGCTCAGATCGACTATCACGTTCCCGATTGACCCGCTTTAGAGCGCTGGGATCAAAGTGTAAACCGTGTCCCTAACTTACCGGGTTACTAGACCAGATTTTCGGTCGCTCCGGTCCTCAGTTTTGCTTTTTTAAATGTAACTTGAAAGTATTTCCTAATCACGTGATCCGGAAAATGACCTGTGAAAGCCAAACCATAATCCTCTGCTTTTTACGGGTAATAAATTTTATTTTAAAACCACTGATGAGATCACAGAAGCGGATGCCATATTTGGTGGATTCACGTGTGTAATTCTAAGTCAGAAAGTTTCTATGTAATATGTCCATTTCCGCACAAGAAATTATACACAACGGGAAAGACGGAATGTCAGTGATCATATAATAAGCAATGTGCAGAAGCTCATTCAGCGACGACACCAGGTCACACCCTGACCACAGCGTAGTGAAAAAATCCAGAGCAGCGACGGCACCAGGTCACAAGTGGGCCAAAGGACAGTGAGAAAAACCAGAGCAGCGACCGCACCAGGTCACAAGTGGGCCACAGGATAGTGAGGAAAACCGGAGCGGGGACGACACCATGTCACAAGAGGGCCCACAGGATCAGGTCACAGGTGGGCCAAAGGATAGTGAGAAAAACCAGAGCAGCGACCGCACCAGGTCGCGAGTGGGCTACAGGATAGTGAGAAAAACCAGAGCGGCGAAGAAGCAGATTACACCTTAGCCACACTGTAGTGAGAAAAAGCCAGAACAGCTACGGCGCTAGGTCACAAGTGGGCAACAACGTAGTGAGAAAATCCAGAGCAGCTACCGCACCAGGTTTCACGTGGGTCACATCGTAGTGAGAAAAAACAGAGCAATGACTGCTCAGCAACTGACGCTGAAGTCTGAAGAAAATGAAACGATCATAAAGGTGAGAATCTTAGTAAACTAAATCTGAGTTAATGGCTACATATTGTCTTGGCTCCTCATTGCTTTGTACACATTAAAATCTCTAACCTGATGTTCTATACCTTTTGATCTACTTTCGAACAGATAATGTATGTAGTCTACTGAGATTCAGTTGAACAATCGACAAGATACGAGTCATACGAACTGTTTGGGCAATTAACCATCCCCGCCCCCTTTTTGCAAACTACAGGTATCCCATTAATCAGTTAATCCACTACGATGATCTTGTTAAATACAACCCTTTTGACGTAATTTACAGAGCTGCTTCCACCAAAAGCAGGACCTGGCAAAAGTTTCTATTCATGTTACATGATTGAAACCTCCGACAGTCCACCATGAAACCCAAGCAAGAAAAACGTTCTTACGCAATATAGGTGACGTGAACGAGCTCGAGAGGATGTCTTGATTGAGGACATACATATTAGCGTTATGTATAGTATATGTTTTTGTGTTGGGAAATCAATTTCTATAGCACACTGCAAAGGATCTTTAATTTATTTATTTATGTGATTGGTGTTGTCGTACTCAAGAATATTTCAATTATACGATTAGCATTACGCCAGCATTATGGTGGGAGGAAACCGGGCAGAGCCAGGGGAAAACCCACGACCATACGCAGGTTGCTGGAAGACCTTCCCACGTACGGCCGGAGAGGAAGCCAGCATGAGCTGGACTTGAACTGACAGCGACCGCATTGGTGAAAGGCTCCTGAGTCATTACGCTGCGCTAACGCGCTAACCAGCTGAGCCACGGAGGCCCCCAGAATCTTTAACAGAACGGAGACACGTGCGTTTTGTAGGGGATAGGGTTACAGTTATTGGCTGCCTGTTCTAAATGCTAAGCTCTATGGGAAAATATTGACGTACAAAGCCTTACAAGCCTTTGCCTGTTCAAACATTAGTTTGTATAAGTACATCTGCAGCAATATTGGTAAACTGTTAGACTTTAGACTTCTGACTTAAACTCCATTCAATGTACCAGGTCACATCGACCTCATTAAAGCCTGTCACTATCATTGTCTCATGCTGATTTAGACAGTAACTGAGCGTGGAATGTGTTTGGCCGAAAACCTGGTGGGGAAGATTCACGTCGTTTGGCCTTGTGGCAGTAAAGCTTTTATTGTTATGTAAGTTCAACAGATCTTCGTGTGAATAGACGGAAGGAATACGCGCGTTCATTTGCCTGTCTTGATCTGACTACGGTCATTTGTGTCTGTCTCATCGGCGTAATTATTGAGCAGGAAAGATAAAGGCATTCATCTGAATGGAACACACACATCCATTTGCATGGAAAGCACGCATCCATTCGCATGGAAAGCACGCATCCATCTGCATGGAAAGCACGCATCCATTTGCATGGATAGCACGCATTCATTTGATTGGTGTTTTACGCCGTACTCAAGAATATTTCACATATATATATATATATATATATATATATATATAATATATATATATATATATATATATATATATATATATATATATATATATATATATATATATATATATATGGGAAGAACCCGGGGAAACTCACGACCATCCGCAGGTTGCTGTCAAACCTTCTCACGTACGGCCGGAGAGGGAGCCAACGTGAGCTGGACTTGAACTCACAGCCACTGCATTGGTTGGAGGCTGCTGTGTCACTGTGCCGCGCTGGCGTGCTAACCGACCTCGGTCACGGAAGTCCCCGACATGTGCCAGAAGGAATGTTTCTACCTCAGCAGCATAGGACTGATTAAATCTTTGATTAGTTAATGTTTAATTCCGTGTTGACGAAATAGTTCATTTCTGCGACTGTGTTCGTACGAATTTCTCTTCCGAAGCATAAATTCAGTGTCATGAATAAAGGATACCGGAGTGCCCGACGATATCCTCCTTTTGGCAGGTCACTGACGAATAAAGACGCCAGGATAAATCCCTAAATGGGGTGAACTGACAAGGGGCCTTTCTTCACTGGTTAAGTGTGACCATTTCCCAGTTATTACTGACTATTACGGCTGATTTATCTGTTGGTCTGTGTTTGATAAACCTTACAATTCTCAATCTAAGTGCTATATATTCTAGATTTAAGCAATAAATCTCTCTGTGGCAAGTGAAAGAACTAACTGAAGCAGAATGACGTTTTATCTTCTAGTTTGCCTGGTTCATTGATTTTGTAGATGCTTTTAAGAATCCTGCATTTCCCCTCTGGTTTTTGTTGATGTTGTTTGTTTAACATCGGTCTTATCAACATTCATCATTGTTTTTTACATTTACTCATTTCCTCTCTGGTTTTTGTATTAGCGTCCTTCTAATCATTGTCTATTTCTCTGTGGATCCCTATTGTTTTTCTTTTCAGCCAAATTGGAGCAGACTTTGGATACCCGATTCATTCCCCTCTGTTTCATCTGCCCAATTTGTCAATACTTTTGGCTGCTTTGTAAAGCTGTGAAAAAAGAACTGATTTTGATTGTATAAAATGACCCAAGGTTCCATTATGCAAAAGTAACAATCAGTTTGGCGAACAAATTAAACAGCCTTTTTGAGGAACGAAAAAACTGACAGAGTTTTTGTTTCTGAAGCCAAAATTTAATGGCTGGTCACTAATCGCTTACATGCGCTGATGTCTTGTTGAAATTCATCCGTAATGTTTTTGCCGCTTTACCGCCTTTTCGCCATCTGGATTGGAAATACTTGTCTCCTGACTATGCTAATTGTTATGTAACGATATCCATAATCCTTTCCTTTTCTCGCCATATCAATAGGTCAACCAACACAGTTGTGATTTGTATGTGATTATAGTGAGCCGGTCGATGGGGCAGTGGTTTGGGCGGATGAATATCCTTTGACTAGCACCGTGAGAGGAATCTGTGATCTCTGTTATGACAGGCTGGAGACCTATTTGTCTGGCTCGTAACCTTTAGCACTACACACGCATGCAAATCGATGTTTTAAGGAAACGGACACTGTAATTTTAGCTGGAGCAGTGGCCTGCAACGAGAGCAGGAGAGACTTTATTGCAATGTGATTAAGATATTGCCCATTCCTCGTTTGGAGATATAAACTTATCGAATTTCAAGGAATTAACATCTATGTAGTGTCCTATATTTCGAGAAAGATGTTCAGCAAGAAGTAATTCGCCTCGATGGAGATCAGATCTCCTGAAATTTCTATCTACCAGCATCCATCGCTATTACCAAGCATTGCTGCCTACTATGGACACGTAAATGGGTTAAAACAACTGACAGGGGCCGGTAGGTAGGCTCAAGTTAAGGTGGGTACAAGAAATCTGTGCTTTTCGCTTAACTTACATTTCACGAGGCTTAACGACGGATCAATATTTGTTTTTGTTATTAGACGTTTACCGTCCTTTTCAAAACATGATATATTTGTTTGACTAGCCGTTAGCACTCTGTTTATTAATTTATTTCTTGTGTAGACATTTACAGTCCTGGTAAACATTTTATATAGTTGATTAATTGGTGTTGAACACCAACCTTAAGAATTTTTCACTTAAACGACGGTGGCCAAGGTAGAGATAAAAAAAACAGAACTATACAGTGGGCGATGTAAACAAACTCCCCTTGATAAACCTCTTGACATTCAACCATAGCCCAATTACAAAAGCGAGAGCTGAATTCGAGCCTGGTACCTCACTGATCACAGGCGGATTCCGCCGTGAGAAGAACGGTGTAGTCACTGGACCCATTCATGATCCGCCTTCATCAAGCATACGTATGATATTCAAGTGTGGAGGAAATAAATGCGGTATGGGGTAGAATGATGTTTTCAGGAAATGATTAAAGCTACATGTAAAATCTACGATTGCCTCAGGATTACTACATTTAGATTGAATAGCTTCATTTTATCTGATTAATTTTCTTATTTAGTTTGCCGTAAATTTTAGTCACCTTGATCAAATTTTAATTTCCGGTCGTACACGGGAAGGTCTGCCAGGAACCCCGACATGGTCGTGGATATACCTCCTTAATTAAGAGCTCCTTTACCTTTCTTTGTCCTACTGAAGCTCTTTCAGTTTTGCTAATTAGTCTGGAAATGCCTCATTCAATCTCGCGTTATCTCTTGTCCAACGAATACTAAAATAAACCGGGTCAATATCCTCAATCAGACGGCTACCGTGACATTTTACTCCGCCATCTTGTTTCCCCATGAAATAAGTTCACATATAGCGTTAAGGTATATGCTACATGTTTTCAAATTTGAATCGACCGGCCCGGATAGCACAGTTGGTAGAGCGTCCGCTTCGGGACCGGTAGATCCAGGATCAATCCTTGATCGAGTCACACCTAAGACTTTAAAAGAGGAAGTTGTAACTTCCTCGCTTGGCGTTCGGCATGAAGGGGATAGTGCAACGACTGGTTGACCCATATCAGTATAATGGCTTGGGCGGGGCGGCTTACTTGCCTTCGGTAAGTCGTCTCAGTGATGCAGCACTAAATAAAAGAGCGGTGGAAATCCGTCCTGCAACAAGGAGGCACATTACACGTACATGCACCCTAATGATTCCTTCGTCGTCATATGACTGAAAAATTGTTGAGTACGACGTTAAACCCCAAGCACTCACTCACTCACTCAAATTTGAATCGAATGCCTATATTAGTCGTGTATGAGCGTATATCGCAATCAAAATGTACGCTTTACTTTTCTCTTCTATCAGTGACTTCTCAGGTTATAGGGATTGCTCAAATGCATTTATTTTCTTTAAAATTTACGGGCTTGAAAGTAATTGGTTTAAAAAGAAGGCTTGAAGCAGTCGACATTGATCCCTGGGCTGTTTAGGTTACGGTCATAATATCAGCGGGTCTCTCTCTTCATACTTTACTCCATTATACCCGCTGATAAATACAGCGGCATTGTTAGCCTCGTGACGCAGATATAAATGAGCAAATCAAATGGCCGAAATGGTTCGAAGGCAGCCAGGGAATTCTTTAAACAAAGAACCCATTTTAAACTCGTACTGAATCAAAATGTGATAGATGAATAGAAATTAAATAGAGAAGAAAAGATTGCGACACACATACGAAAACACGCACCTATTTGCATGGAAAACACGCAACTATTTACATGGAAAACACGCATCCATCTGCATGTCTTAATCTATATACATCGATGTTTATGTCTATATTTCGCAGGATAAATATGTACAACGTGAGCCTATTGTTGGCAAAAATATTTGCAGCAACATGGGTAATTTTATTGTATATTACAAGTGACTGACAAGGACAAATGGACAAGGAGAAATGGACTAGGGCAAATGGACAAGGACAAATGGACAAGGACAAATGGACAAGGACAAATGGACAAGGACAAATGGACAAGGACAAATGGACAAGTGACAAATGGACAAGGACAAATGGACAAGGACAAATGGACAAGGACAAATGGACAAGGACAAATGGACAAGGACAAATGGACAAGGACAAATGGACAAGGAATGTTTTTTCTCAAAGTGGATCAATAAAACCACAGACTAAGAACTTGTCGCCTGAGGAAGGATTTGTTATGGTAAAGAATATAAACTGTGTTACTCACAGGCAATCCCCATTTTTTTGGTTATGAAAGAGAATGAAAAGTTCAAAGCGAAAAAAAACCCCAAAATTATAGCACATTGTGATAACATTTTTCAAAAATAGCCTAGACCCATTGACCCGCTGTTGAAATTAATTACGGCGTATCTGTTAGGTTCAACTTCTTTTCTAATGAAGATCAAATACATTTATATTGATGGTAACACAATGTCCTTAAAACTGCTTGATCGTTTGCTTGGGGATCAAGGTGTATATTGTAACTGTTGAAAATATCGAATGGTATGACGTCGTAGTACCGCTATGAATGGAATTTTCAAATAATAACAAAACAGAAGGAAGTAATAACATCTGTTTTGAAGCAAGGAGTAGATTTCATTTTCCGCTGAACATCCCAATGCAAAGTAGCAATAACAAAGGGCGCGTTATTTATTTATTTTTATTTAAGCACTCAAGACTGCCGAAGCCTGGATGCTCTCCTGTCCAATAGACGTTACTACAAAATATGTCTTTATGCTCTGTTATAAGACTTGCGAAGCCTGGATGCCGTCCTGTCCATTAGACGTTAATACAAAATACGTCTTTATGCTCTGTTATAAGACTTGCGAAGCCTGGATGCCGTCCTGTCCAATAGACGTTAATACAAAATATGTCTTCATGCTCTGTTATAAGACTTGCGAAGCCTGGATGCCGTCCTGTCCAATAGACGTTAATACAAAATATGTCTTTATGCTCTGTTATAAGACTTGCGAAGCCTGGATGCCGTCCTGTCCAATAGACGTTACTACAAAATATGTCTTCATGTTCTGTTATAAGACTGTCGAAGTCTGCATGCCGTCCTATCCAGTAGACGTTACTACAAAATGTGTCTTCATGCTCTATTATAAGACTGTCGAAGTCTGCATGCCGTCCTATCCAATAGACTTTTCTACTTTTCTTTATGTTCTGTTATTAACGAATAACACGCATGTTGAATTTCAAAATAATTTTCCCACTAAAAAAGCATGTTTTCTAAAAAAGGTATTTGTTTTATTTATTTTTTTGATTGGTGTTTTACGCATTTACACGGTTTTAACTAAACCTGCGACAGCTGGATTCGAACGATACAGTCACCTCATGCATGGGTCAATGACTACAGTAGACTTCCATGTAAAGCCAAGCAGAACGTGCTAGACCAGCCAGCATCCAGCATGTGTTCACACCATTGCTCTGTGTACACGTTAATGTTATGTCTGGCTCCAGGCCTGTCACTATTTACTGGGTGTTTGTTTTTGCGATCATGTTGCCAAATGAGTGAAGTCTATTGAACCTACGTGGGAAGGTCTGGCAGCCACCTGCAGATGGTCGTGGGTTTCCCCTGGGCTATGCCCGGTTTCCTCCCAACATAATGAACCTGCGGATGGTCGTGGGTTTTTCCCAGGCTCTGCCCGGTTTCCTCTCACCATAATGCTGGCCGCCGTCGTGTAAGTGAAATATTCTTGAGTACGGCGTAAAAGACCAATCAAATAAATCAATAAATAAATAAATCTTTACTGAACCACCACGTGAAGGCACCGGGCAATACTCCCAATATTCCATCACCGAGTACCGACAAGAATATCCACATGTACTGAACGGGACTTGAAACTTTACACGCTTAGCTGTGATTCGGGCGGTTCCGGAGAGGACCCGATCCTTCAGTCTGTACAGGATGGACGATATGACCAACCGCACCGCCATTAGTACAGTTTTCTGGTGTGCGAGACTTCCACAAAGAGAATGCGTAGACTTGGTTGGTGATTTATTTATCTATTTGCTTGGTGTTTTCCACCGTACTCAAGAATATTTCACTTATACGACGGCGGCTAGCATTATGGAGGGAAAAAACCGGACAGAGCCCGGGGGAAGCCCACGACGATCTGCAAGTTGATGGCAGGCCTTCCTACGCACGGCAGTTAATTCAGGAAGTCAGAATGAGCTAGACTTGGACTCACAGCGAGCGCATTGGTGAGAGGCTCCTGAGTCATAACGCCGTGCTGGCGTGCAGACTACATCAGCCCCCCCGTTGGTGCGTGATATAAGAAAATGACCATAAATTATGTTATTGTTTTTCCCATGCGAATCGAACGTAATGAATTGAGGCTGAAGTCAACTGGGTGACCGTAAGACTCCACTGAAGACACATTTTAAGATCAGCGATACATTTCCCTCTTACAGACTTCGTCATCCGGATTACTGCTGAATACGCTTACAAGTCTCTTTATCTCACACGGACATCGTCAAGTTCACCGCAAAATGAGCATAGACCGCTCCTAAAACACATATCCCAGACACTCACATCTAAGTGTCCAAATTGATTTTCCCAAAATTCCTGCCTTAAGTGACAGGTACTTCCGGTTTATCGCGCGCCGAGTCGGAATTAGTCCGTGACGCTGTCCTCGCGCTCTATGATCATCGCTCATAACATACCAATGATTGCCCCTAACGATATTGACCAGTCAGAAGGTTGGATGTCACATGGGCATCATTTGTCACCAGCAGCTAGACAATGACTCATATCGACGGTCACGTCTCACGTCTCTAAGCTTTTGAGAACTGAGGTCAACACTTCTCACTAAATTACCGGGATAGTTAAACCTGACCTTAGGCGCCCTCGATATTAATGCGTGTGAGCTCTGGATTTTTGCCCGTTTCAAAGAGGCTTACACACGTATTGCGTAGAAAGTATGGCATGTAGAGAGCACGGGCCTCTGTGAAGCCCAAACCTAATGCGACCTTTTTTCTTGTCTCCTAATGGTAATAAAAAGTTCAGAAAGGTTACCAAAGGGAGAAATACACACCTGTATTATCAGATAACAAAGCTGCTTACTTCTGAAGTAGGGCAATTAATGTATAATTATTACCTGTTGAGCCTAATTACACAGTGAGAAAGTCAGAATGTCAGTTATTCATTTTATTCATTTATTTGATTGGTGTTTTACGCCGTATTTAACTTATACAACGGCGGCCAGCATTACAGTGGGAGGAAACTTGGTCGGGTCCAGGGGAAACACACAATCACCCACATGTTGCTGACAGACTTTCTCGTGCGAACGGAGAGGAAGCCAGTATTAGCTGGACCTGAACTCATAACGAACGTTGGTGAGAGGAGAATGTCAGTAATGATATAATGATCACCATCAGGGACGACACAAGGTCACAAGTGGACGTTCATCTCTGGTGTTACCTGTTCGTGTGATCGCCCCATCGGTTCGTACAACTGTCCTATCGGTTCGTTTCATCGCGTCATGTTTTGGTGTCAGCATGCAATCGCATCTTGCCTTCATACCAACGACACTACGCCGATCAAACGATGGTAAGATGATGATCCAGTCTAATGAAAAACATATCGTATGTATACTGCTCAGTTTGTTAGGGAAGCCATATACATACGATCTGATTTGAATTGGATTGAATGATGACCCTAACTGAGAAACTGAAAACTAACTTAAGTTTGTTTAAATCAGAGATTGATAGGAAAACTGTTTACAGACGACAGCTACTTGGTAAAAACCTAATAAGGCTTATTTGACAGGCGGCAAAAAACAGAAAGTAGCGAAATTATTGGTATATTAAAACGCTTTTATCAAGCTATCCGACCCAAACACAGCAAAGCAACAGCAAAAGCAAATCTGTGTTTCATATTTACCTTTAATCATGTTAGGAATATGACTACTGCACTCTTCGTATCGCACAGTATGGGTTCAAGTCGACTCATTGCAGCAATGCGTACTTCTGACGGAAATATATCGGGCTCTGACCTTTAAGGTCACAAATCTGGTTAAACGACGGCTAACTCAGATATACATAAAAACAAAAACACCTTCGAGAAAATATTTACTTATTTGATAATTGACTAAGGTCATATTGGGGATTGTTTTGCTTTAAATGTGGAGAACAGCGGAATGTCCGGAGTAAACAACCGACCTTGGGGAAGTTATTGAGGAATTTTCTCAATGCACACTTTTTCTTCTATGCACACCACATTTGTGGAGGACAAGTGGTAATCAACGAACAGATTTACGAATTAAGCTTCATGTACAGCAGAAGAGTATGGGTGTATTGATGGCAGTGGGGCGTTAAATGTCAACGATTCCTCCACACTGGTGGAATCTGATGATAATAAAATGATTAGAAAGGTTGAAAGATTGCGCAGCCAAACCCTCCTGGAAAGCACTGGCCTAAAAACAGATTGTCTTCGGTCCTGATTGTCATGTATTTGAGAAAAGTCCAAAATCCGGAGATATCCTATGCCTTTAGATCTAATATCCTAAAGATAATGTGTGTAAAGAGACGAGATAAAAAAGACCGTTTGCTCTTTCGCCCTGATCCCCACTCCCACCCCAAACGTTTCCCGAAAAGTAAGCTTACCCACTAAACTCTTAAAGTGAAAGAAAGCTAAAATATGAAGTAAGGTTCGTCATAAATACAAATAAAAACTGTGCATAAAAATCCCTTCATTTATTTTCTCAGATTCATTTGAGAGTGTTGAAAGGCATTGAAATATTTGAATACTACGGTGGGGATTAGGAGCCATATTGGCGGCCATATCTAGGAACTCTGATGCCACATCACATTTTTTTCCTGATGTTCACCAGAAGGAAGGAATTTTTGGGAACATTATTTCAGTAATGTTTCACTCATGGGTAAAAAGAGTTATTCCAATATTCGGTGTCGTGATTAGAGATCGATAAACATCCCGTGACGTCAGAGTTCCTGACCTTTGATAATATGGCCCATAAACCACACCTTAGAAGTCAAATGTTTGAGCCTCTTTAAGCCTTTTCACAAAAAAGTAAAAAAAAAAATAAATAAAAGTGAATGAAAATATATTTGTGCATAGTTAAAAGTGGTTTGCCTAGTGATACCTGCTTCGATATTTAGAGGTCTTTTTCTTTAAGCCATCGAGAGGATATATCTATATATATCTATATATAAAAAATCTGCCGAGTTTATTAGATTTATTATTATTATTATCATTATATATATATATATATATATATATATATATATATATATATATATATATATATATATATATATATATATATATATATATATATATATATATATATATATATATAATTATTATAATAATAATAATAATAATAATAATAATAATAATAATAATAATAATAATAATAATAATAATGATAATGATAATAATAATAATAAACCGAGACGTTTGACTCGGCAGATTTTTGTTTTGTGTTGTACACGAAAATCGATCACTTCTGTTCACTGTTAAAGGACCTTAATCTCAGAATATGGACACATTGCTTTTATAAACATGCAGGACAAAACTATTGACTAACTATCTGAATTAAATGTTTAATTATAGCAAGTCAGATGTTTCTATTGTTTTAATAATGAAGAATATTGGAATGGCTGACTATTCTTATCGTTACATGATGATAATCATACGCCTTTATTTTGCCTGTTGAGAAATTCTTCTGCTCGCTGCTGCCTATCTAGGAACGCTCTGTTGAGATCGGGTCCACCAATACATTACAGGCACAGCTGTAATTTGTCTGAGAGTGTGGTAAGCTGATCAATGATTGGCTGAGCGAATCGATGTCCTCTGATCGGTACTGCAAGGGGTATATCCAGTCTGTGAGTTGACAGGCTGCATTCAGAGTGGTAGAGCGTGAAGACAATAAAATGGTTAGAAAGGTGGGAAAATTGGCCAACAAATCTCCTGTAAGGCCACCGGCCCGGATAGCACAGTTGGTAGAGCGTCCGCTTCGGGACCGGTAGATCCAGGATCAATCCTTGATCGAGTCACACCTAAGACTTTAAAAGAGAAAGTTGTAACTTCCTCGCTTGGTGTTCAGCATGAAGGGGATAGTGCAACGACTGGTTGACCCGTATCAGTATAATGGCTCCGGCGGGGCGGCTTACTTGCCTTCGGTAAGTCGTCTCAGTGAAGCAGCACTAAATAAAAGAGCGGTGGAAATCCGTCCTTCAACAAGGAGGCACATTACACGTACATGCACCCTAATGATTCCTTTGTCGTCATATGACTGAAAAATTGTTGAGTACGACCTTAAACCCCAAGCACTCACTCCTGTAAGGCCTACATATAACAACACGTTTTCTTGCTGGAAATCGTCTGTAATTTTGTGCCGCCTACATGGCCGTTCGCCATCCGGACTTTCTTATTTCCAAAGATGAGCGTGAAATGTAAATCAACTTACTATTTCTCTACAACACTTTGATTTTGTTTTGACTGATAATTGCACACGATATTTTCTTCTGCTCTCAAATGGTATATCTAGAAGGGCTCTGTTGATATCGGTTCCATGCCAATAGGTCAACCAGTCTGTGATAGCCACAGTGGTTGAGTGTCTGTGATTACAGTGATACTGGTTCATGCCTGGTCTGAGCGGAGCCATGTCCTGCGATTGGCAACGTGAGGGCAATCTCCGGTCTGTGTGATGGCAGGCAGCAGACATGTTTGTCTGGCTGTTAACCTTTAGATCCACACATTCCCACAGGTCTGCATGTTACAGAAATGGAATGTCTAGTTTTAACTGGATTTGTCTTGAATGTTGTATTTACGTTAGATACTCAAGAAATTGCTTAGTGTTTCTCGACATCTGATAGTGTTTTATTATTTCACACAAGATACATTAGCTATTGTTAAACTTCATTCAGCCTATCGGGAGCGGTAGATCCAGGATCAATCCTTGATCGAGTCACACCTAAGACTTTAAAAGAGGAAGTTGTAACTTCCTCGCTTGGCGTTCAGCATGAAGGGGATAGTGCAACGACTGGTTGACCCGTATCAGTATAATGGCTCCGGCGGGGCGGCTTACTTGCCTTCGGTAAGTCGTCTCAGTGAAGCAGCACTAAATAAAAGAGCGGTGGAAATCCGTCCTTCAACAAGGAGGCACATTACACGTACATGCACCCTAATGATTCCTTTGTCGTCATATGACTGAAAAATGGTTGAGTACGACGTTAAACCCCAAGCACTCACTCACTCACTCACTCATTCAGCCTAAAGCAACCTGTGGTACTCCAACATACATAAAGGTGGACTCGACCGACTTGGCCCACCTGTGACCTTTACAAATTGAAATATCGCTAATGATCGTCCATATGACAAACTTTCGATAAGCATTTGTTAACATTTATCTCTGGAGGAGTTTTATTTGGTGAATAAAATCGCATGACCAATCTTTATATACCGGCCTCGACACCAGCGACATCAAGGATCAATCCTAGGTCGGGTCGCACCTAAGACCTTAAAAGGCAAAGTTGTAAGTTCTTCACTTGGCGTTCAGCGTAAAGGAGATAGTGCAAGGGCTCGTAGTGCAAGGACTCCATAGTGTTAAGTCGTATCAGTTTAATGGCTCGGGCAGCTTACTTGCCTCTAGTAATTACGATCGATCCTCTAGCTAGATAATAGAGCGCTGGAAATCCGTCCTGCAGCAAGGAGTCACATTACATACACTCCAAGGACTCTCGGTCATTGTTTTGTGTTATCTATCTCGTGCGTTTTATAGGCTATTGACTTGTCACTTGATAAACAATGCCCCATAATCCGGTCTCTCGCCTCCACCTATAATGTTTTTGTTGGTGTTCAGGCCTTGGTGAAGAGATATTCACCTATACTACGTGTTCAGGCCTGAGGACACCGTCCCACACGGAATAAACCATCGTCCATCCCCCTGACAAACCTTCTGGATTCGAACATATGATCTGATGGTTCAGGGAGGGGTGGCTGCAGCAAGAGCGAGAGGAAAGCAATTACGATATTGCTCGTGTCCGCTTTGGAGACATGAGCTTATCGAATTGCACGAAATTAGCGTCAGTGTAGTGTACTACGCCCCGCCTAAAGCTTCCGCCATGAGGCAGTTCGGTACGATGGCGATCACACAGGTCAAATCTGCTGAGATTGCTCCCCAACGGCTTCAGAAGCTGTCATGACACACTACTTCCAGTATGAACCCGTAATTTAGTTAGGAACTACTGTCTGAGTTCCAAAATGTCGCAGTAAATGTAGTAAATGTAGGCTGGGCGTCAAAACAAGCATTCGTATACCAGCCGTAAGCCAAAGTGGAAGTTAGTAATCGTAAGAAAAAGTGCCGCAAATCTGTAGTTTTAAGAACATTTAGCAACATGGTTCAAGAAAATATTATTATTTGTTTTAATATTGGTTTGATTTCAAGAATTGATTTAATTGTTTATTGACATAGAACGCCCTGTTCAATATTTTATGTATGTGTTTGCTTGGGGTTCAACACCGTTTGCAAGAATTTTATGCTTATGCAACGGCGGTCAGGTATATAGGTGGAGAAAACAGAAGTAGGGTGCAAGATGTAAACAAAGACCCCTCGAAAAACCTCACATACAACCAAAGCTCAGTTTCACAGAGCGAGAGCTGGATTCGAACCTGGTACCTGATTTACCACTGGCGGATTAGCCAGTGTTCTATATTTTTCATCAGTTAATTATAATTACATATAAAACACAACCTTGCTTCTGGATTGCAATATCTAAATTGGGATAGCTTGAATAACTTTCTAATTTAACCTGCCATTAACTCCATAAACTTGCGGGATGCAATGACCCTGGAGACTAATACGGCCGCTGAGAGTTCAAGTCCAGGTCATGCTGGCTTCCTCTCCGGCCGTATGTGGTCTGCCCGGATTCCACCTAACAACAATGCTGACCGCTGTCGTATAAGTGATATATTTTTGAGAACGGTGTAAAATACCAGTCAAATACATAATTAAATATTTATTAAAACTGTACTTTCAACATGATTTTTAACAAAATAAATCCTATTAAATCATGGCAAAGCAGAGCATTTTTGGCGTCGGTATTCATTTTTTCTGTCTGGTAAGAACTCCTTTACGTTGCTTTGCACTAACGAAGCTATTGGCCGCAGCCTCTTTCTAATTGTCCATAAGCAGCGATACAGGCGTTCAGTCTTGTAACGCAGACATTCCATGGCCAGTAAACATTGGTGTCTACCTCACCCAACCTGGGAGAAAGCAGCCATAAAAAGCTTGACATAGGTTAACCGTCAAAATCTTTAACCAAGAACACTCATACATTCATACATGCCCAAAGGTTAGACAATTTCCATTATTTTTGTACAAAGCATTCACCTGTACACCAGACACGTCTGGTCGTGAAAAAAACACTTAACACACTAAAGTACACAGATTTACTTCCCGAAAAGTGGAAGTGTTGGCAGGGTCCTGATATGTTCGGATAGGCAACTACTCTCGAGATATCTCGTTCCGTCTCGCATTAGCTAGAGGATCCATCGTAATGTCCTCTCTCAGTCGGCAATCTTTTTTCTTCAATGCTCAGAATCGCCCAAAAGAATCACGGCAAATCCTCTATAATTTAAAGTTTGATTCACACGTTACGCCATTTAGGTGCAAACTTATAAATGTGTTTATTTACTTGGTTGCAGCTTTAATCGGTATTCAAGACATATTTCACTTCTTCAATGGCGGCCAGCATTATAGTGGAGGGTGAAAACCGAAGAGAAGCTGGGGGAAACCCACAACCATCCGCAGGTTGCAGACAAACCATCCCACGTACAATAGGAAAGGAAGCCAGCGTAGCTGGACTTGAACTCACACCAACTGCATTGATGAGAGGCTCCTGGAGCATGGAGCTGTGCTGGCCAGAAGGCCATGGAGGCCCCATATACGGACACAACACTGGCTGACCTATTATTATTATGGCTAAAACCACTTTTTAAAATACAATTAAATAAATTATGTTGATGAATTTACGGATAGGAAAGTTCTCATTGCCAAAGGACATGGTTAATCTTGGCAACAACACAAACGTATAGCAAAACTTAGTGATCTGGAACAAAATCATTTGTCTTCCACTAATGCAATATGCAAGTGTGCGTCAAACCTAAGTCTTGAGATATCGTTCAATAACAATACAACAAATAAGTTGTAACAAAATGTTCTTAACATTGAAACATAAGGGACAAAATCGTGTAAGAAAGTAGAGACAGGAGTGGTTTTCGTGAGGTCCATGCTTTCGAGTGCTCCATCATCTAATGCATTCCTATCGCCTTCTTTTTTGTCTATACATGCCAAGTGATTAGACAATACACGCAAACAAAGTACTTTCACTCGTGTTGATCAGAGAGGCCTAAGGTCATGTTTAGCTACTTGGTAAATTTAGGGAGAAGTTTTACACTTTCATCTCAGCTTTATCAAGCGGGTCTCCCCGAGGACGTGATCGTCGATATAAGCCATTATCTACCTATCTACCGGTGACAAATGACGGCCATGTGACATCAATATCGTCAAGGGCAATCTGTCCTACGTTATGACCGCCGATCACAGAGACAGCGCGCACTTAACCGGAAGTACCTGTCACTTAAGCCAGGGATGATGGGAAAATCAATGTCGGCATGTAATCTAAACGTCTGGTATATGTGTTTTAGGAGCGGTCTGCGTTCATTTTGTGGTGAAGCTGACGATATCTCCATGGATTTGAGACACTTGAAAGCCTTGTAGATAGAAGCCCGGATGACGAAGTCTGAGGGAGGGAATGGTACAGTAAACATGTTTAGTGAAGTTTGACGGTGACTCAGTTTACTTCAGCCTCCATCCATAACACTTGAGGCGGATATACATGTAGAAAACAGTGGCACAAACGGTCTATATTTTCTACCGCATGCATTACTGAGGGGAATCGTCTACCTTATGTATATCATGTATTTGGTGAAAGCTTCACAAGTAAGCTCTGGGCGGCCTCCGTGGCCCATATGGTTAGCTAACCAATGCTGTCGCTGTAAGTTCAAGTCTAGCGCATGCTGGCTTCCTCTTTGGCTGTTCATGGGAAGTTCTGTCGGCAGCATATGGATGGGCATGGGTTTCTCCAGGGCTCTTCCCGGTTTCCTCCCACCTTAATGCTGATCGCCGTCGTATAAATGAAATATTCTTGAGTACGGCGTAAAACTCTAATCAATTAAATAAATAAATAAAATAAATATAAGCGTCAAGACTGACACATATATCTCTCATAAAGCAGACAGCATATTCAGACCCTATAATCGGAAGATCCATTTCCAAAACAGACTAAAAACACCAGCTCCAAAAGCTTTTATATATATATATAATATAACAGAATGTAGAAAGTCAAGAAGGCGTTATATATATATATATATATATATATATATATATATATATATATATATATATATATATATATATATATATATATATATATATATATAACGCCTTCTTAACTTTCTACATTCTGTTATATTCCAACTGCAGTTTCAAACTTCATGTTATTTTCAAGGAATATGAATATGAATGTCCACAGAGGTCGTTATATAGGATATGTGTTACCAGTAACTAAGGAACATGTTATGTTCATGTCAAAACAGGTAGTGGTTTAGTTACATGGCCTGATACATGGCTAAATTGTTGCTGAGAACAAGGTCTTACATGTATAAAGCTGTTAAATAGCAAACAATAGACAAATCAGTACATAAGAGTGTCTATCCGCAGAGCGACTAGTGGCGATGTGTCTTTATTAGCATCGAACGGATGACCCTGCGGATATGTAACATAATATTTGTACATACACAATGAGTAATATATATATATATATATATATATATATATATATATATATATATATATACAATGAGTAATAAAAATGAACTGGTTTGACAAAATTAATCAACATAAGTTAGCTGTAGTACATCATGATATTACGAGATACGATATCAGGGCGGAAGAGTACCATTGAGACATGGGTTGTATTTATTTATGAAGAAAGTTTCTTTTTTATCTAAGGTGGCTTGATTGCCATCTAATACTTTATAAAATGGAGAGACTTTAAAAGAGGGAGTCAATGACAATGAGCGTATGGGCTTACTGACTGGAAGATGACAATATTCCTCGTTGTTGATATGTTGTCAATGCAGCGTCACTCTGGAGCGGAGATCTAAGGTCTGGCCAATATCTTGTTTGCCACATCCCATGCAAACAAGTGCATTTGCAACATTTTTTTCAGCGCAGCACGACAAATTTTACATTAAACAAAGAATCTTCTCTATCAGACTGACGTGTGTACGCATGCTCCACATATAGGTTTATTGCATTTAGAAAGCGATGGAGTCACAGATTTTTCTGAAAAGTGAGCGCGAGTTAACATTTTTTGAGGCTTGGAGCCTGTCGTTCGCCATTGATGACCTTAGATTTGGCTAGAATATCTTTCGTCCAGTCACTGTTTTTTAGAATTGATAAGATATTCACAGATATCGGGAAGATATTGCTATTATTGGGATTATGTGTTGAAACAAATGGAATTACCTTCTCGTCAGGTTTTTTTTCTGTGAGGGTTCCCTCAGTTCAGTCAATGAAAGACCCTGAGCGGTCCTAATTCCTTTGTCAGTTAATCCTTCCGGATAACTCCTGTTGCGTAAGGGTCGAATACAACCTCTGTTGTATTGGACAAGTAATGTCTAAAACCTTGCTATTAACATCACTGCAATTGTGTACGTGATTCTGGTTATGCCTGTTACGTAAGTCCATTTGCCAAATATCGACTATTGAGCGGTCAACAGTTCTCAATGATGTAGAAAAGATCTAAGGAATACATGAAATCGTTGCTTTATGCTGTTTTATTTATTGGTGATTTTTTTATGCTGTTTGTTGCTTTATGCTGTTTTATTTATTGGTGATTTTATTATGCTGTTTGTTGCTTTATGCTGTTTTATTTATTGGTGTTTTTATTATGCTGTTTGTTGCTTTATTCTGTTTTATTTATTGGTGTTTTTATTATGCTGTTTGTTGCTTTATGCTGTTTTATTTATTGGTGTTTTTATTATGCTGTTCGTTGCCTTATGCTGTTTTATTTATTGGTGATTTTATTATGCTGTTCGTTGCCTTATGCTGTTTTATTTATTGGTGATTTTATTATGCTGTTTGTTGCTTTATGCTGTTTTATTTATTGATGATTTTATTATGCTGTTGGTTGCTTTATGCTGTTTTATTTATTGGAGATTTTATTATGCTGTTTGTTGCTTTATGCTGTTTTATTTATTGGTGATTTTATTATGCCGTTTGTTGCTTTATGCTGTTTTATTTATTGGTGTTTTTATTATGCTGTTTGTTGCTTTATGCTGTTTTATTTATTGGTGATTTTATTATGCTGTTCGTTGCTTCATGCTGTTTTATTTATTGGTGTTTTTTTATGCTGTTTGTTGCTTTGTGCTGTTTTATTTATTGGTGATTTTATTATGCTGTTTGTTGCTTTATGCTGTTTTATTTATTGGTGTTTTTATTATGCTGTTTGTTGCTTTGTGCTGTTTTATTTATTGGTGTTTTTATTATGCTGTTTGTTGCTTTATGTTGTTTTATTTATTGGTGTTTTTATTATGTTGTTTGTTGCTTTGTGCTGTTTTATTTATTGGTGTTTTTATTATGCTGTTTGTTGCTTTATGCTGTTTTATTTATTGGTGATTTTGTTATGCCGTTCGTTGCTTTATGCTGTTTTATTTATAGATGTTTTTATTATGCTGTTTGTTGCTTTGTGCTGTTTTATTTATTAGTGATTTTATTATGCCGTTTGTTGCTTTGTGCTGTTTTATTTATTGGTGTTTTTATTATGCTGTTTGTTGCTTTATGCTGTTTTATTTATTGATGTTTTTATTATGCTGTTTGTTGCTTTATGCTGTTTTATTTATTGGTGTTTTTATTATGCTGTTTGTTGCTTCATGCTGTTTTATTTATTGGTGTTTTTATTATGCTGTTTGTTGCTTTATGCTGTTTTATTTATTGGTGTTTTTATTATGCTGTTTGTTGCTTTGTGCTGTTTTATTTATTGGTGTTTTTATTATGCTGTTTGTTGCTTTATGCTGTTTTATTTATTCGTGTTTTACGCTGTACTCAAGAATACTTCACTTACACGACGGCGGCAAGCATTGTGGTGGGAGGAAAGCGGGCAGAGCTCGGGGGAAACACAAGACCAACCGAAGGTTGCTGACGGACCTTCCCACGTACAAAATATTTCGTTAGAACCCTAATACTGGAACATACCGTGCATAACAAAGCTCATGGACTCAGACCCCCATTGCTTTTCCACCGAGGAAAGAATGACGGTAAGACTATTACGATATCAAAAAGCTGATAATGGAGCTGGTGCTGGCATATAAGACTATCAAACATACTCTTACATAGCGAAGCAATGTTAGGAGATTCCGGATTGAGTGTATTTTTATTTATTTATTTAAGAATATACTCAAGAATATTTCACTTATACGACGACAGCCAGCATTATGGTGGGAGGAAACCGGGCAAAGCCCGGAGGAAACCCACGACCACGGTTTTGTACTCATTGAAACGGAAAATATGGTTTGTAAATGTATGCCAGAGTCGGAATGTGCGATTGTCGTATATCTAGATTTGTTTATTTCATAATATTGTAATAATATGATTATATCTTAGCGGTTTTATCGCAAAATTCAAGATACTTATGACTTTTTTCTCATATTAAAAAAAAATACATTGTCATATATTTTGTTCATTTGTCTCAATAATAAAACATTAACTGAAAATAACAACAACAACAGCAACAACAACACAGGAATCACCATGGGGTTAAAGACAGTAAACATGAATACCTACTGCCTGACTTGATTTAAAGGCTGTGGATGTAACTTAATGATGGGGGCAATATAACGAGTCTGGGGGTGTTTATACTTCCGCGTGACAAGGTCAATCTGCACGTTGTCGTGATATCTCAAAGATCAGCCATTGTATTCTATGGCAGGGAAAAAATCCTACTATCCTTGGTAACCTGAACACATGGGTCGTTTTCCTCAGCTCGAATTGGCACAGTACCCTGACAATTAAAACCGATCTTCACAGAAACGTGAGATTAAAAAGCTTTTAGTGAACAGAAATAACGCCGTGGTCAAGACAGAGGTGTGACGCAGTGGACTTCTCGAACATCACACGGCGCATGCGTCGCACTAAGAGACTGTACAATAGCAGGCTGATCATTTTATTCTGCATTTCACTCTGAACTTTTTATTCTCTTTCATCGCCATACTGGAGATTGGTTTTGAGCAGCACAGTTTATATTCTTTAACATACAAATCCTTACCCAGACGACAGGTACTTAGCCTGTGGTTTGATTGATCCACTTTGAGATAGAAACATTCCCCCGTCATTTGTCCTTTTCAATCACCTGTGATATACATTACAATTACCTGTGTTGCTTCAAATCATTATGCCAGCAGTAAGCTCACGTGGTACAGATTTACAGTGCCGCCAAATATACAGGCGTAAACATATCTATATTCAGGCTAAGGCAGATAAATGGATGCGTGTTTTCCATGTAGTGGGTGTCTAATCTTTTCGATCTATTCTTAATAATCTATCACATTTTGAGTCAGTTGGAGTTATAAATTGGATCACACGACTAAACCATCCACTAACATTTTATGTAAGGATTTTCCTCGCTGCGTTCGAACAGTTTCGGCTATTTGACTGGCTGTAAGAGAGACCCGCTGATATTTTGAGCTTGCCTTAAACAACCCTAGAAGGAATGTTTGTTGCTTATTTCAAGCCAATGCTGGAGAGAAAGAATAATTAAAATTTGGCTATGCGAGACCGACCACAATAATGACGAATGTGATTGAGATAAAAGGCATTTGAACACACCGTAAACTTGAGGAGCCCAAAAAGCAAAGCGTTTATCTCGATTGCGATACACGTTCAGGCCATAATAAAGGACTATACTCGCATTCGATTCAAGTTTGAAACCATTGAGCTCAGGCTACATATAAACTCGTTTACAAGGGAAACAAGATGGCGGTGTAAAATGGCAGGATAGCCGTCTGATTGAGGACACTAGCCAGGTTTGATTCTAGGATGCGATAGACAATCGATAACACCAGATTGACCGAAGTATTTCCAGACTAATTAGCTAAACTGAAAGAGCTTCAGTTGAAAAAAAAAACAGCCCAAAAGAGTTCATATTTAAGGAGGAATAAATCCCTAATGATCGGGAAAATGTTCTTTATATAACTCAGTAGGATTTATTTTACACAGGGTACAAAATCATGTGGAAATTAGTGTGTAATCAAGGTGACATTAAAATGTATGGTAGGTTAAATAAGAAACTTGAAGAAATTCTGAAGCAATCGTATGTTTTTCATGTAGCTTTGATTATCTCCTGAAAACAACCACAATTCACTCCCTAGCTCGTTTATAGCCTCACCATGTTTGAGCAGTACACACGTACGTGATAAAGACGGACCCGTGAGTGGTTCATGTGACTATGCCGCTGTTCTCACCGGGGATGATCCGCCTGGAATCAGTGAAACAGCTCTCGCTGTTTGTAATCTATGGTTATGGTTGTGTATCAGGAGGTTTTTCAGGGAGGTTTGTGTACATGGTGCATCCTACTTCTGTTACATGCATTTATGTATACCTGTCCACCGTCGTAAAAGTGACAAATTAATTGAGCGTGGCGTTGAATGCCAATGAAACAAATACCTGTATATAAAATACTGAGCAAGGCTTTAAATGCAAATAAAACAGTTCAGAGGGAATGATATATTTTCTCTTTAACGGCGATAAACGCCAAGTCCCAAAATATATCATATAGCTTGAACCATTTCGTGAAATGTCATTAAAAAAAAAAAAGAAAGAAAAAACAAAAAAAAAAAACAAAAAAAAAACAAAAAAAAAACAGATTTCTTGCGCGCACCTTATCTTGCGCCTACACTAATTTGCACCTATCTTACACAGGTATAGATGAATACATCTACAGCAGATCCATAAACACAGAAAAGCTCAGAAAACAAGGAGGGGGGGGGGGGGCTCCGTGACTCAGTTGGTTAAATAGCCAGGAAATAGTCCTTCAACGAAACAGACAATAAAATAATGACTTATACCAAAGTCAGTTTTACCAAATAAAACTTTTTTTCAGAAATGTATGACAACAAATATTTGTCAAAAATACTTCTTATAAGGAATGGAATTGGGAATATCTACTTTACTCTTTTGTTAAGGCAAAAGGATTCTAATCAGTTGCGTGCATAACCAATACAGATTCAGGTTTGGGCCTCCGTGGCTCAGTTGGTTAGCGCGCTAACGCAGCGTAATGACCAAGGAGCCAATGCGTTCGCTGTGAGTTCAAGTCCAGCTCATGCTGGCTTCCTCTCCGGCCGTACGTGGGAAGGTCTGTAAGCAACCTGCGGATGGTCGTGGGTTTCCTCTGGGCTTTGCTGGTTTCCACCCACCATAATGCTGGCTGCCGTCGTATAAGTGAAATATTGTTGAGTACGACAACACCAATCACTTATACCAAAGTCAATTTTACCAAATTAAACTCCTTTCAGAAGTATAAGGCAACAAATATTTAACAAAAATACTTTTTACAAGGAATGGATTTGAGAATATCTACTTTAATCTGTTGTTAAGGCAAAAGAATTTTAATCAGTTGCGTGCATATCCAATACAGGATTAACTTTCTGCACATACTACAAACTCAACTACAAACTCTATTTTCGTAAAACGTTCTCAGGACCTAAATGTTAACAGCCAGATAAACAGGTCTGCAGCCTGTCATTACACAGGTCGAAGATTACTGTCACGGTGCTAATCGCTCAGACCAGCCATGTAGCAGTTGACTATAATCACAACGGAATAAACACTGTGTCTGTCACCGACTGGTTGATGTATTGACAGAGGAACCCTCGATGTACCAACAAAGAGCAGTAGAAAATTCCTTGGGAAATCAGAAACCATGTCGACACAGAACAAAAAGAGTTATGACTATCGTTATATAACAATTAGCATATAATTGGAAAACAGGTGTTTCTTATTAGTGATGTAGCGAAAAAAATTGAGTTGATTTCACATGCAAAGTACATCTTTCGAGTTGGAAACTCCGGGTGGCGAATGGCCAAGAGGGCAAACGAACTTGTCGATTTTTCCATTTCTCAAAAACGCAGCTGAATGTGTAATCGAATTGATGAACACCTTAGGAAGGTTTGGTCATTTTCCACAACTATTGCCAATTCTTTCTTCCCAGGTTCTCAAAGGGGCAAAACGTATTGACAAATTGGGCAGATGAAGCAGAAGGGAATGAATCGGGTATGGAAAGTGTGCTCCAATTTGGCTGAAGAGAAAAACAATAGTTGTCCACAGTGAAATGGGCATTGATTAGAACGATGCTAAGACAAACACCAGACAGGAAATGAGTGAATGTAAAAAAAAGCTACAACACAAACTATCATGGACGTTTATTAGGACCGATGTCAGAACAAAACCCAGACGGGAAATTCTGCTAAATTCTTAAAAAAACATCTACAACCAGGCAAACCTTATTAGAGGGGTAAAAACATCATCTTGCATCAATTACTTCTTTCACATGGCACAGAGAACATTGTTCCAAGCCTCGAAATATGTAACATTTAGATTGGGAATTGCAATGTCTATCAACTACATGACAATAGATAAGTGAGCCGTAAGAAATGAGTCTACACTTACAAGGGATATGTACAAAGTTACACAAACAGTTAAAACGAAAGTACGACGATACTGGAATACATTAAAAGCCTCGTGTCTAGACTAAGCAGCTGGAACGTTGGCTTCCTTCCATGACGTCACGGTATAGGCGTACATGTTCCATGCCAGTGTAATATAACAGCATATAGCATGGAGAAGACATCAGAGCAGCGACGACAGTGTGATAGCTGGTAAATGGTCGTGCGTAACAGAGCAGTGACGACAGTGTGATAGCTGGCAAGTAGTCAAACGTAACAGAGCAGCGACGACAGTGTGATAGCTGGCAAGTAGTCGAACGTAACAGAGCAGCGACGACAGTGGGATAGCTGGTAAATGGTTACACTTACATGTAACCAGTGAAATCCGACCTGTTATGAGCTCAGAGTTCATTTTATCTGTTAATGTAAACTGTCAAACAGTAGCAATATACAAACCTCCTGTAGCACCAAGGTTTAAGCAGAATTAGGAAAAATAATGGAGTAAATTGCATTTTATTAGACGTAAGTGATACAGAATAACTCCAATGGTGTATTGTCTTTTAATTACTTTTGAACATGTATACTACATATGTGCATTTTTTTTGGCGAAAAAGTTTTAGTTTTCACCGGTCACTGGAGGTCAGCAATCATCCTGTATGCTGAGATATTAAAACGCTGACAAAATCGGATTTTCTGCACTCATGATCTGGAGATTTCACAGAAGTGATATAAATTGTCATACAGGTTTGGGAAACCGATCTTCTTAAAACGGGGACAAAAAAGCTTCTGTAGCTTGATCTGACTTTCTCAGGGTACTACGCTATCCTTTACGCATCACAGCAAACGCTACGGCAAAAACGAACCATTCCTGAGAACGACGTTAAGTACCACTAAATCAGTAAATCAGTCAGTCTTACAATATCATGGGAGACAAATGCATTCTGGTGAATATAAGCGTCAAGTCCGACATTCATAAACCATTCGTAGAACATAAAAGGCGTTCTAATTCGATAATCGCAAGATCCATTTCCAAAACAACGTTTAACACACCCAAAGACATAGGTATGTAGGATATTATACAAATAAGAAATAAAGCCGGTAACACACAAGAGAGAAGCAGTCATCAGTTTTCAATGATGCCGGGGAGACAATGAATATTCCAGGCATGAATTCCATATCAAAGTTCAAATTCGTAGTCCATGAATGAGTTCCAGGTCAAATAACAATTAAATAAGCTCTTGTTGTGTATGATGCATACCTCGGTACCTTACGTTGATCCAAACCGTTTGGCCAATAGTAAGGCTACGTAGTCAAATATTTCCATGATGCAAGAGCAAGTGTTCTCCTTTATCATTCTGTAGATGAGATAGACCGAGATAAACGTTAAAACGTGCAAATGGATGCGTTTTCATGTATCTTTCCGTCTTCATTATTTCGCAGAGCATGCAAATGTATGCGTACTTTTCACGCAAATTGATGCGTTTTCAGTATGCAAAGGCATACATTTGTCTTTCCCTCACTATTATTTACGCCGATGAGACAGACATTCGTAGCTGTAATTAAATGGATGCGTGTTTTGTATGCAAACGGATGCAGTTTTCCCCTACAGGTGAATGCGTTTATCTTTTCTTCTCTAATGTTATGCCGATGAGACAGGCACATGTAGCAATTTATTGGGGTAAGATTTGCAAACGGTTGTGAATATTCTTTTCGCATATTCACTTGAAGTCCTATTAAAGTTACTTACCTACACAACCCTGACTGCCTGAGATTCCCCACTATGCTTTAGGCCAAAACCATCCCAGGCTTATTTATTTTCTAAATCAGGAGCAGCAGAGACAGACATTACTGAGGTGGATGTGATCTGGTACCTTGAATCCGACATTGCCCAGAAGTCTAAAAGTTTACCAATGATGGTGCACATCTACTCGTACAGACCGTATATGTGAACTCTCATACTTTTCCAAACATAGTACGACGAATATGCAAAGGCCTAAAATTATGCATGCCAGTATTTTTCCGTCGAATTAAGTATTTTTAAGTCATTTATCCAACAGATTTGTCCTTGAGGCTCACAAAACGAATGTGTCTATGTACTGAGATTATAGTCTTTCAACAGTTATTGAAAGTGATCGATTTTCCTGTACGGCACGCAATTCAAAACGCGCCTAGCCAAACTACTTGTCTTATTAAATATATATTGTCCATGGCGCTAGACTGTATGTCGTCCATCAAGGCGCGCTGTCAAGCTCGTTTACGTCACTAATAGTGTGTAATAGCCTCGTTCTTGCTTAGACATCATGGCGGTTCGTCGGAGGTTTCAATCATGTGACAGTGACGTAGAAACTCTTACCAAATTTTTGTTTGTTCAAAGAATTCCTCTGTGAATTATGTCCAATTGTTTACATTTGAAAGTACACATCCTCACGATGGTTTAAATGCATGGGGTGGGGCTGCGTGACTCAGTTGGTTAGCGCGCTAGCGCAGCGTAGTGACACAAGAGCCTCTCACCAATGCGGTCGCTGAGAGTTCAAGTGCAGCTCATGCTGACTTCCTCTCCGGCCGTAAGTGGGAAGGTCTGCAGCAACCTGCGGATGGTCGTGGGTTTTCCCAGGGCTCTGCCCGGTTTCCTCCCACCATAATGCTGGCCGCCGTCGTATAGTGAAAGATTCTTGAGTACGGCGTAAAACACCATCAAATAATATATAAATAAATAAGTGTATAGGGTTTATGTGTAATTTTCAGCAGACTGGTGGGGATGGGGATGCAAGGTTTTGGAGTTGATGTTATTGGGTGAAAGCCCAAACCGTCCTTTTTGTCTCTTCTCTTGGCGATTGGTCATGCCGAGGTCAGTGAACTTTTCATACACTGCCGATAGGACTTGGCCTCAAGGTATAGGATGTATACGACTTTTGGATTATTTCGTGTACAAGGAAACCAACGGCCAAACAACCTGCTTTTGTGCCAATGCTTTCCAGGAGCGTTTTCGATATGCAATTTGTTCACCTTTCTAAACATTCTGTTATCATCAGCCTTTACCAATATGAATGAGCTATTGACATAACGCCACACCGACATAATTACAGCCATACCAACACGGGACAAATACCGATGTCTTCATTCCTTGAACAACTTTCTACTCATTTTCGTAATTTTACCATCCGGGAATGTAGTAAATAATTTTGTACCTTTACATGTATGATGTACTAACGTGTGCGGCCTCTTCGTTTAACATGGTGAAACATTGACCGTTTTCAGAAAAAAAATGATGTTTTTAGTAAAACATTAACGTGTGCAGTAAAACATTGACATTTTTTGTAAAGCATTGACGTTTCCAGGAAAGCATTGACGTGTTTCAGTAGAACATTCACTTTTTTAGTGAAACATTGATGTTTTCAGTAAAACATTGACGTCTTTAGTAAACATTGACGTTTCAGTAAAACATTGACGTGTTTAGTAAAACATTGACGTCTTCAATAAAACATTGACGTCTTCAGTAAAACATTGACGTTTCAGTAAAACATTCACTTTTTTAGTGAAACATTGACGTTTTCAGTAAAACATTGACGTTTTCAGTAAAACATTGACGTGTTTAGTAAAACACATTGACGTTTTCAATAAACATTGCCGTGTTTAGTAAAACATTGACGTCTTTAGTAAAACATTGACGTTTTCAGTAAAACATTGACGTCTTCAGTAAAACATTGACGTCTTCAGTAAAACATTGACGTCTTCAATAAAACATTGACGTCTTCAGTAAAAACATTGACGTCTCCAGTAAAACATTGCCGTGTTTAGTAAAACATTGACGTCTTCAGTAAAACATTGCCGTGTTTAGTAAAACATTGACGTTTTCAGTAAAACATTGACGTTTTCAGTAAAACATTGCCGTGTTTAGTAAAACATTGACGTTTTCAGTAAAACATTGCCGTGTTTAGTAAAACATTGACGTTTTCAGTAAAACATTGACATTTTCAGTAAAACATTGCCGTGTTTAGTAAAACATTGACGTCTTCAATAAAACATTGCGTGTTTAGTAAAACATTGACGTTTTCAGTAAAACATTGACGTCTTCAGTAAAACATTGACGTCTTCAGTAAAACATTGACGTCTTTAGTAAACATTGAGGTCTTCAATAAAACATTGACGTCTTCAGTAAAACATTGACGTTTCAGTAAAACATTGACGTCTTCAGTAAACATTGACGTCTTCAGTAAAACATTGACGTCTTCAGTAAAACATCTGCCGTGTTTAGTAAAACATTGATGTTTTGAGCGATGGCACGACGGTACGAAGCGATGGGAGGATGGTATTAACTTATGGGACGATCACATGTTGCGATTGCGCCATTGACACGAACCGATGGGACGATGACATGAGAGTATTGGCGTAAAATCGTGCCCATGACACCACGGCTAAACGATTGT